>NW_004798087.1:115669-121901 GCF_000002075.1 Aplysia californica | reverse complement strand
AATTAACCAAAGCAAAAAAAAATGTAATTAAATTCTTTAAAAAGAAGAAGAAATGAGTAAACAAATGTTCAAGTCTTGGCCACCACCTTCCGTGCACCCATCACCACTGGCACCAGCAAAACCAACACAGAAAAAGAATAGGAATAAAATCATAACTAATACAAAATGAAAACAGGAAAGGGGTGGGGGGTGGGGTGGTGAGTGCATGTATATAGAAGTGCCCGCCCATAGAAATCAATGCAAAAAGCAAGCTTGTGATTGCAAGAAACATGGTACAAAATGTGATATGATTATGTGGAAATTTCAAAGTTATAAATTTAACTTTGTCAAATTAGAATTTTATAAATCTTTTAAAGAAATTTTCTTAAAAAATCAAATAAATAAATTGAATGAAGTTGCAGTACCGGCAAAGGCATTCTGGCATACACAAGGACACAGCATAGCCAAAATCCCTGTGCTGACACTTTGCAGGAAAGTACCAGCTAAGGCATTCTGGCATACACAAGGACACAGCATAGCCAAAATCCCTGTGCTGACACTTTGCAGGAAAGCAGGGAATAAACGGGGAGAAAAACAACAACAAGTCAAGATGAACAAAAGGGGAGTAATTGAATATTGCAAGCACAGGAGAGCAAAGAGCTGGAGGCGAGGGGACATGTTCACAGGTGAGTCTGGTACCTGCAGTATGGCCGGGTGACCAGTGCCGTCCTGCTGTATGACGTGCGGCCCAAAGTTCACGTTCACGACCTTGGGGTTCTCGATGTGCACCGAGCCTTGGGTGGGAAACAGGCCCTGCGTGGGGTTGCTGTAGATGGTCTGAGCACCCAGCGTCTGGTTGGACTGTAGCAACGTCTGCACCGGCACACCATTGGACAGTTGCTGCAGCCGCGGAAAGTAAGGAAAATAGTTTCTCTTTTTATTTTTTGGAGGTAAAAAGGTCCGACGTTTCTTTTACATATTGGAAAAAATGTTCACAGCGTGGCCTTTCAGTTTGCTTTCAGCTACACTTGAGCTTGTAAAACTCGTCTACTTACTACTTTTCTTTTTCATTGGCTTTCCATTTCTATCAATTCTATAAACATAGGGTACAAACTACCAAGAGTAAAATTCCATCTTGAATAGGAACAGAAGTCTAACACTAAGCAGCTGATGGAACTTTTTTTTCCATTGAAAATATCAGCAGACCTTTCCTTTCTTTTTGCAATAGAACACGGAGTGGAAACTGACAAAACATCTACCGCACAGTTCGGGCTGTAGACTGCACCAGTGTACAAGCCGCACCGGCACCCACTCCATTTGTCACTAAATCTGAACTTTTTCATGAAAAAGCCGCACCCACTAAATTTGTTACTAAATCTCAACTTTTTCATGAAGAAGCCACATCCACTCAATTTGTCACTAAATCTGAACTTTTTCATGAAAAAGCCACACCCACTCAATTTGTTACTAAATCTCAACTTTTTCATGAAGAAGCCACACCCACTAAATTTGCTACTAAATCTGAACTTTTTCATGAAAAAGCCGCAGCAGGCCAGCAACCACACCAGAATATTAGGTCAAATCTTTGGAGCATACACAGAACCGTCAAAATACCAGCAAAGAACTCACTGGGACCTCGCCTACAATTTGCTCATATCAAAACGGCCACCCCCCCCCCCCCCCCATATTTCCTTGTTAGATTGTCACTTCCCGACTGTCTGGACGTCTCCCCAGGAGGAGTGTCCACAAGTGCTCGCCCATCTGATGGGCCGCGATTCTTCCCTGTACACTACAGTGTGGCCTTGAGGAACACACCATAACTTTTTACTGTCTTTTAGGCGTATGCTAAGAACAGACGCAGGAGAAAATCAGGAAAACTCGGCCAAAAAGCCGCCTAGTTTAAAAACACCGGGGTTGTTATGTTGTTAGCCATCCAGAAGCACCGGGTTTTAAAGCTGAAGAAATAAGTCGCTGCTCCTAGCGCCAACTTTCTGGTAAATGCAGCTTTGAGAAAGGCAACATGAGAAGGCCACAGTGTAAATACTCTACAACAGAAACATGTACAATTCAAACTTCATAAAGTAGGACCAAGCTCAAAGTTATTTGTAACAGTCAAAACAAGTTGTTTTCCGTGTCCCTGTCCCTACAAAAACACACAAGTCGCTAATCCTGTAACGGCTACATTTACACACCTGGAACTTTCCATGCCATCAAAAAAGCTCCTTCTAGAAAAAGGTGAAACAAAACTGAGAAGAAAGCAACAGTCCAAAGACAGCATTTTGTTGGATTTAGTTCTACAGCACGTACAACCCACAAACAGGTGGCCAAGATTCCAGGTGCTACTCACATAACCTACAAAGTCAAGAGGAGGAGGAGAGATAAGGACAAGACATGACTGATGGGAGGACAAGACATGATTGATGGGAGGACAAGACATGATTGATGGAGGACAAGACATGATTGATGGGAGGACAAGACATGATTGATGGGAACCAATGAGTCAACAGACCCACAGAAGCCACCCACCAGACACCCACTGCAGGTTCTGGTGGTCCACCAACAGCTGTCTTCCTGACCCACTGACCCACATTCTAAGCTATACACAACTCATAAAATCACATTTTTTAACAAATTAGTGGTGTGTGAGTAGCAGGCACAACTTGGGGCACAACTTGGGACACAACTCGGGGCTTACTGTGGCCATAGGAAAGGTGGGAGCAATCTGTACCAGCTTGGCATTCCCATGCTGCTGCTGAGGCTGAGCAGCCGAGGAAGGCACCTGCTGCGGCTGAGATTGCTGCTGTTGCTGTGGAGTTGCCGAGACCACGTTGTGTATGCGGCCGGCCGTGCTCATGAGCTGCTGGGAAGACGCGGACTGTGTGAGGTAGGCCACGGTGCTGGTACCCCCGATGCTGGTACTGGCCTGTTGCATGGCCGCGTTGGGCAGGGAGCCTTGCAGGTGGGTCGGAATGCTGAGGGGGGGGATCAACAACGGAGCCAGATTAGGAAAAACAACAAACAATACAAAACAAAAATAACAACAAAGGAGCAGTTGCGAGTGCTGGAAAACCTTACGAAAACTAAAGAAGCAGTTGCGAGTGCTGGAAAACCTTACGAAAACTAAAGGAGCAGTTGCGAGTGCTGGAAAACCTTACGAAAACTAAAGGAGCAGTTGCGAGTGCTAGAAAACCTTACGAAAACTAAAGGAGCAGTTGCGAGTGCTGGAAAACCTTACGAAAACTAAAGGAGCAGTTGCGAGTGCTGGAAAACCTTACGAAAATTAAAGGAGCAGTTGCGAGTGCTGGAAAACCATACTAAAACTTTAAAAAACAACAACAAAGGAGGAGTACCATTCAACTAGTGAAGCTTTTCCTGGTCTGGTTTTTTGCTTGATTAATTTTCAGTTCTAATTAAACCTGAAGGGTGAAGCATTAGACGCAAACGCGAAATACTTTCTAAAACATGGTTTCCAAGATATTTTTTGTAAGAGTTTCACGGCACTTGCAACACAATAAGGCCATAATATAAGTGCCGAAGATCAGAGGTGTTACAAGAGAGTAACAAATATAAAAAAGAAGGAGGAGAGATAGAGACGACAGTTGTTTAATAGGAAAGAAGGAGCAAACCACACCAGAGCATCCGCCAACCACCCACTTTCCAAGATATGGTATCAATAAAATATATTTACTTACTTACTTTTTACTTTTAGTAGAAGTTTTACAGCGCTCGCAACTGCATAAGGTCATATGAGCGCAAGACGATTAGAGGTGTTACAAGACAGTAACAAACAAAAAAGAAGAAGGGGAGATAAGGACGATAGATGTTTGATTGGAAAGAAGAAGCAAACCACACCAGAGCACCCGCCAACCACCCACAAAATGCCAAAAGAAGACTTTAAATAAAATCTAGTCAAAATGATGTTTGGTGAACAAGTGAAAAGGGCAAAAACAGGTGAAGTTCAGAAAAAAAAATGATGGAATTTTCACATTCAATTTAACATCACATTAAAATCTACTTTTTCTTCCCTCAAAGCAATTTCTACTAGACCCAATCAAAATAAATTTGTGTGGATCTGTTCAATGGCTCAGATTACTTAAGTTTTCCCAACATCCCACGGGCAAAAAACTAACTTCAAATATCCCCAATGTTTTTGTTCAATCTGGAAGTTTCTGTGGACCCCCATCACCACGATGTCGATCCTTTCTGAGGCGGGCTTCAACCCGGACCCCCGGAGCCAATTTGAACCACAGGGATCAACGATCAACGTTTTAGCCTGCAGAAAGACGAAGATATTCGATGAGAATACTCCCTCCATGGGACTTGAACTTGGGTCTCCTGCACACCACGGCATCCTGCCTCACTGCTACACTACAGATTGACACAAAACAGAAACTTACTTTATTGACGCATCCGATAAAACTCGATTGACGCTGGTCTGTGGTTGAAGTCTGCAACAAAAGAAATCATGTGTCAATTACGTAACAAGCATGCGGGCAAACTAGCTTTCTTGACAAAGTTCCTAAACGGTGCGATGACTAAATACGTCGTGGACATGACCGTATGACCACATGATCGTATCATCAAAAGTACGAGTTGTCCTCAGAACCTGCCCTAAACAGGTATTTGGAGGGGGAAAACCTGAGGAATCTCGAGAACTCTGGTGGGTTGGAAACATGTTGTGGCTAACAATGTGAATCACAAATACATGCTAGTCAAAAAATAGTATTTTCCCATCATTTATAAAAACGTGGCAATTAAACATGAGCATTTCAAAAATTTCAGAATTAAGTTGCATGTGACTGATGAAAAGAGAATTCAAGAAAGACAAAAGAAAAAGATCTTGAAGAAGAAGAGGAAGAAGTAGATCTTGAAGAAGAAGAGGAAGAAGTAGATCTTGAAGAAGAAGAGGAAGAAGAAGAAGATCTTGAAGCAGAAGAAGATCTTGAAGCAGAAGAAGAAGAAGAAGATCTTGAAGCAGAAGAAGAAGAAGAAGATCTTGAAGAAGAAGAAGAAGATCTTGAAGCAGAAGAATAAGAATAAGATCTTGAAGCAGAAGAAGAAGATCTTGAAGCAGAAGAAGAAGAGTCCTGCGAATGTTCCTTGAGCAGCTAGCAGGTGTGTGGTGATGTGGTGACGTGGTGACGTGGTGATGTGGTGGGCACTCACTGTATCTGCAGCTGTCCGCCGACAACGCTGGCCTGTGAGGGAGGGATCATCTGCTGGGACGACGCGGCTCCTGAGGAACCATTCCCAGCATCCCCGGCGCCCGCCGTGTCATCTGCGTGGATGCCGTCGATGAAGAGGTCACCCCACGACTGAAATATCATGATTCACGGTCAGTGGGGAGGGACCGTTGGAGGGGGGTCTACTTTTCTGGAGGTAACATCAACACAGAAAAAGAAAACTGTTTGCTTACAATGGGTGCAAGAAGGAAAGTTTTAGTTTTAGTAAAAGTTTTGCGACATTTGCAACACAATAAGGTCATAAAGCCTTATAAGTGCCGAAGAAAAGATGTGTCACAAGTCACAAGAGAGTAACATACACAATAAAGAAGGAGCAGAGGTAAGACCATAGAGGTTTGATAGGAAAGAAGGAGCAAACCACACCAGAGCACCCACCCACTTTTTTTTTGTTTTTGTTTCAGTGAAAGTTTAAACATACTTGCAATACAATTAGGTCATTTAACTCTTCCAAAGATTTGAGGTGTTACAAGAGAGTAACAAACACACATGAAAAAGGAGGAGAGATAATGATGTTTGACAGGAAAGAAGAAGCAAACCACATGAGAGTCCCCCCAAACTACCCAGTGTTTCAGTTGCTTGGGACCAACAATAAAACAGATAGATATATATATCTACAACAAAACTGTAAAGCCTTGAGACAAACAAACAACTTACTGGCTCGCTTGATTCTTGAGCCCTGTAATAAACAAACAAAACAATAGCTTTCATCTCAAAGGTCAAAAATCCTGTCACAGACATCCTGTCACACACATCCTGTCACAGACATCCTGTCACAGACATCCTGTCACAGACATCCTGTCACAGACATCCTGTCGCAGACATCCTGTCACACACATCCTGTCACAGACATCCTGTCACAGACATCCTGTCACAGACATCCTGTCGCAGACATCCTGTCGCAGACATCCTGTCGCAGACATCCTGTCACACATATCCTGTCACAGACATCCTGTCACACACATGCTGTCACAGACATCCTGTCACAGACATCCTGTCGCAGACATCCTGTC
>NW_004798087.1:104920-114397 GCF_000002075.1 Aplysia californica | reverse complement strand
TACAGACAGAGACACAAGACACAGACACAAGGTACAGACACACACATAAGGTACAGACACAGACACAAGGTACAGACACAGACACAAGGTACAGACACAGACACAAGACACAAACACAAGGTACAGACACACACATAAGGTACAGACACAGACACAAGGTACAGACACAGACACAAGGTACACACACAGACACAAGGTACAGACTGCATGGAGAAAGCAAAGGGCAAGGAATACAGCTTTCACCAGCAAACTAACAAACAGTAAAAAGGCAACAAATTAGCCAAAAACAACGTACTAACAAGCATCGACTTTTGAAAGCCCATTGAATTAAAGTCTTCCCACTTTTTGACCCTATCCGTACGCCCTGGGGTCCTTTTGCACCCCCGGGGTTGTATTCTTCACATTTTAGAATACTTCTAGTAAGGAGATCTCTGAAATTTTCAGTATTTCTCAAAAATTCATTTTGACAGACCGCTATGCAAAGTGTACGGATCGGATTAACGAGTGAATTTTCTCTTTGGAAAGTGGTGGCACAGAGTTCCCCACATCGTATGGATATGATAGTAAAACACGACGTACGTATAGGGTTAACAACACTTCAACTCATGGCCCCAGGAAGGAACAAGCCACGCTTAGATGTACGCATGTCCGTCTATGGCATCGCATTTTCGCCACCCATACCATTGGATCAAAAGCTATCTTTCAAAATGGCCTACACATGTCTAGTTGTTTTAGTAAGGGTTTTACAGCACTTTCAACTCAATTAGGTCTTTTAAGTGCCAAAGATTTAGGGGTGTTAGACAGTTGACAAACACAAAAAGAAGGAGTGTGGAGAGATAAGAAGATAGCTGTTTGACAGGAAAGAAGGAGGAGTGTGGAGAGATAAGGAAGATAACTGTCTGATAGGAAAGAAGGAGCAAACCACACCAGAGCACTACACCACCCGCCAACTGCTCACAATTAATCACCCATTTATGTTTAGTAGTAGAGACGGGCGGGAAGTGCTTTTTTCTTCCCGAGCGAAAAGACCTTCTCGTCTCGCGACCAATTTCTCTTCTCGTGCTGTTCACGGACAGCTCGCTCAGCAAGAAGGCCGGCCGTGGCAGGGATCTAAACTAGGCTAACCCTGTTGCACAGGCGCAGGTGGTGAAGGAAGGTTGGGAGACCTAGGCCTAGATCAACTCCCCACTTGCCTCGTCTCGCCACCCTCTCCCCTCCCTTTCAGTTTCAGACACAGGACGGCACGGTGATGGGTGACACTCTGTCTGCGTGTCATTTCTCGCTGGCTGTGCCGCTCTTTCCGTCGACACCTCTCACTCTCGCTACTCGTTATGTCAAGCCAACGAGCGGTATCTTTTCTCGGTACCGGGCAGTAGTTTACAGAACAAAACTCAAACAATCAAAGCAAACATTGAAGACAACCAACCACACAGCGAGAAAGCAGAACAGACATACATAGGAAAATCTGACCCTTGCGGGAACGGGAATCCAGATCCATCCGCATCCATATTATCACTGGGAGATCTGCAACCAGAGAAAAAACATCATATAAAATCAAAAGTGTAGAGTCCAAAGTACAGGAGAAAACACTAACAAGGCAGTCCCTAAAGTCCGGATCGGATGCGGGAACATTTGTCCAGACTTTACTCAATCTGAATACTGAATAAGCCTCTCGGATTCACTACTCTCGTTCAGAAATTCTTCAGCCCAACGGAAACGAAACCCCCGTACACCAGGGTGCCCAACGGACCCGAAACCCCCACACATCAGGGGCAGCTGAAATGTCCATGCTCCGAAACCTCCATATTTCGGCGTTAGGGGTGACCTATATATACACCTACCCAGAAGTAAACAGACTTGACCTATTTATAGACCTGGCACCTCCCCAGAAGTAAACAGACATGACTTATTTATAGACCTGGCACCTCCCCAGAAGTAGACAGACAAACAGATCGGCCCACCAAGCAGCAGTACAGGAGAGAGGACAGTTGGAACAATTTTAGTACTTTATTTGTTGTTTTGCACGAGTACTAACACAATACTAACAGCATGCCTGTTTTTCTTGACTTCTGCCTGGGAGCCCGGGTGGTGGCTGAGAGTCTTGGGTTCATTGGGTTTTACTTTCTTGCAGAAGTTGTTAAGAATACTAAGTTCAACAAATGCTCCCATTTTCAACAATAGCTAGCAGACATTATAGATATAAAAGGTGGCTTTCAAAACAAAGAAACAACCCTCCCTCAAGTCGTGTACACTAGACGTGCATTAGTCCGGCCCATTCTTTCTCCCATCACAGACCAGCACCACTCAACTTCCAGCTGAAATTAGCGCAGGAAACAGAAAAATTAAGGTAGAAAAATTTGTTTGCATGCTACAACTTTTCCTTTTCCAGAAGAGCCATCTGTGCAGTCGACAAGGTTGTTTTTTTACCGACTGAACCTGACAATCAACTTAAACTTAGATGAAGGACATTTGCATTTACACGATAGTAATACAAATATATATAAATATATGCATGAACAATTCATTTAGGATCAGTTTGGCACTAGAACTGGAATAAATCCTCAAATTCAGGAAGTTTTCAAGGAGGATCCTCAAATTCAGAGAGTTTTCAAGGACTCCTTGAAGTCAAGGAGGAGGGTGCAGGAACCCTCCCTGTGCAAACCACTTTCTTGAACCTAAGAACCCCTCCCCCCACCCCCTAATCTGTGATCAGCCCCACCTATTATCTGCCTGAGAGTCTGTCCAAATGATGGAATGAGAGCTCAGCCACAAGTTCAGGTGTGTGTGTGTGTGTGTATGTGAAGAAAGAGATGAGAGCTTGTCACCAAATTAATCCATCACAATCAGTAGTCATGTCCACCCCTTGCCTTTCATGCTTCATTTTACCCAACCCTTTCCTGAAACTGCCAGCGTGCGTTCAGCAAAAGTTACCCAAAACTAATTTATTTTCAACCTCACAAAATTGCGACTCCACTTTTGACAGCTTCAATCGAGTGACAGTGAAACAAGAACAGATAAACAGAAAGAAAAAGTAAAATATCTTACCACAGCTAATGTAACATGGAGAAAAGTTTCTTTGAATTTGGTGGAACACCTTTTGGTCGTTTCTTCCTCATTGCCAAAGATCATTCTGTTGGACAAAACAAATTCAAGATCAATATAAACTTGGACAAAAATTACTTCAGTACCAAAAAATTCCTGGTGACAAAAAACTCTGTCATTTAAATAATCACATTTGATCATCAATCATGCTATCACATTTACCAATAATTACAATAAAAGATTATCAAAGATTGTACTTCAGTGCAGCACAACGCTCTGCAGATACAATCAGTTGTACCAAAACTCCAACTTTTATATATGCATGGGAGTCTGCCTAGAGAAATCTAGATCGCCTGATTTCCTTCAGTTTAGCCCTGTTTTCTGTTTAAAGAGTTTACTCATATATAATGAAGAAAAAATAGAGGATTTCATTTTCTTTCCGTTTACCACATTTTCAAATTCACCATGTCCATGTTCTGTTTAACGGTACTCCACTGTATACTTGGTACTGTGAAAAACCTTTCCTTTGGTATCTTTCTACCATGTGAAAGTTTTACAGTTAGTTAATGTGAGGCAACCTGGTGAAATGAGGCTCTTGTCAATTTGGGGCACATGGAGTTACTTACTATCATCTCAAAGCTTGTCCATTTGCCTTGCTTTGGACGAAAACAATATCTAATTTATCTTGGATACAAGTCAAGATATTGGTAATTGAAGGAGGAGGGGTGGGCTTGTTTCAGAGGTAAAATTAGCGAGAAGATGGCTGCTAAAGCTGAGTCATTTCCTAAGCTTGAGAGCCCATGGAAACTGAAAATTTGCATCTCTTAAGCCTTAAATCAACTGTTTTCAGGACAATCCACACAGAAATGCATGAAAGGTGTGAAGCCAAAAAAAAAAAATTCTACAAAAATTCCCAAACCTGCGGAAAAAAGCTAGTTTCTTCACTTTGCATGTTTTGATGAGCGCCTGACTTCACCACGCTGCCTCACAAATGCACTTTAACGTACACTAAAGAAAGGCGATTGAAAAGATGGAGTGAGTCATTTTCCAGATTACATGGAGCATATGAAGAGCTCTAGACAATAGAGGGATGAAATCCTCAAGCTTTAAAAGCTGAAATGTGAGGGCAGGAAGGTGTCACAGTCTCAAAATTAGCAATTTGAAGGCAAAGTTACTGTAAGTCATTTATTTTAGTGATTCTGTGTGTGTATGCATCCAAAGAACTGTTTTTAATTAAGGCCCAAAAGGAGAAAAAAAATGTTATTACTGGATCAAGATTTTTAAATACATGTATTTCATTTTTTGTTTGTTCGCTGGCCTGCAGAAGTGCCACATGCAAAGTTTCCTGGGCATAGGTATTTGGTAAATGTTTCCTGGGCATAGGTATATTGGTAAATGTTTCCTGGGCTTTAAAAAATACATGTATTTATTTACGCTCACAACAAGATCTAAAAAGTATGTTCAACTTTCATTGAAAGGAGTTGTAGCACACTTGTATTGCACTGGTGACCTCAGGCTATAAAAAGGAGGAGGAGGGACAGGAAAGTTAGACCTACCAGCAACACCATCCAATACCATGCACATTCAATGTGTAGGCATAGAGATTGAAATCAGAAGAACCTAAAGAAAAAAAAAAAAAAGAATTTAAGACTTGGTAAAACACAACATTTTAAGTAGAATACGTAGGATGAACCTTGCATTCAAAGAATTAAATTGAATTGGTCAGGTCCTACTTTCAATTAGGCCTACATGAACAGGTTTTCCTGAAAATAATGTCTATAGTGCTGTCAAAAATTCACGGCGCAACTTATACTTTTTATTGTCAAATATTTCCTCCACTACTCAAACAGCTTACAATGACTCAATTAGCCTCAACAGAACTTAAGAAAATTCCTTAACAAATACTAATTTTTTACAAATCCAAGTGAGTGGTTTAAACGTTTTAAAGGATTACAGCTGAGGCAATATAATTATAATACCTTTAAAAGCAGTTCCGTCATTTTTTGGGGGGGGGAATCGCGATATTATGCTTTTTTAAAACATATTTTGAGAACCTTTAGTGCAAAAACAAACCGAAGTGACTATTTCTCCGAATGTTCGGAGAAATAGTGCCAATCTTTATTTCTCCGAACGGTTTCCGGCCTCGTGATTTTTTGCCTATTTATTGCGGGAGTTCGGCGCCAACTTTTATAATTCTGCCTCTGGTCTGGGAAGGAACACCGCATGGCAAGCCCGCCTACAGACAACCTTCATTAACACCCACCACCATCATGCACATGTACACACACTAACTAAACATGACCAGTGGGCAACTTTTGAACGTATGACGAGCTGAGCTGTGGATGGAGAGACAGTGTGAGTGACAGAGCAGGTAAAAGGAAGAATGTACGAGTGTATCCACAGGCGACAGCAACTACAAGGCGACGACACCCACCCCCCTGGCCTGGTCCACAGCTCACGAACGAAAGGAATGCGGCTAAGGCAGTGTTTTGCTAATATTATTGTCCATGGTTCGCAGGGTGCAAGGGAATGAGTGACATTTTCCTTGTGTGTACCTGGAGGGAGGGGTGGGGTGTGAAAGTCATGCGGACGGGGATGAGCCGCGAGAGAGAACACGGGTATTGAATGAATGAGTGAAACTGAAAGAGAGGAACGACTCATGTGCCCTGGAGTGAATGGATCCTGTGTTTCTATTTTTGTATACTTTGAACCGTTACTGAATAAAGGCTGGAATAAAGGCTGAAATAAAGCCCGAAAAACAAACACACTCACGCTCCTCACTCTCCACTTACGCACTTAATACCACACAATATTTACTGCGGACATTTGTTTTACCGATTGAATCATATTGTATACGAACAATCTTTGGTAGGCCTATACTTACTATAATTATAAATCTATATAATATCCTAAATTTGCGGGAAAGGATGTGATTTCAGAGTGTTCGGAGAAATAGATCTAGTACCTAAATCTAGCTTAATTTTCCCGAACGTTCTGAGATATAGATCTAGTGCCTAGCTTTATTTTCCCGAACATTCGGAGAAATAGTGCCGGCCAAAAAGAAAAGGCCACCTCTATTCTCACCCGGAGTGAGAATAGTGCAGGCGAGTCTTGTGGCTATTCTCACCCGGTGCGCGTTCACCAAATTTTGCGTTCACCCTAAACCACAGAATTCTACACTGTGATAACAGAAAAATTGTAGAATTCTGTGCCTTGAACAAACGTTCCATTACTTCATTACAACTGTAGCCTACTGAAAGCGTACAATTTTGTCTGTGGGCAGTGGAGAGAGAGAGAGAAAGAGAGAGAGGAGTAGCGCGATAATTTCCGGGCAAAACAAAATGGCGACCCGCGTAGTTCGGCTCGATTCGAAAAGTTAAATAGCCGTAGCATCTTTGTAGACAACCAAATTAATTTACGTTTGTGTTTTAACATCATTTTTAAACTTTGTTTTGGTCAATTTGATCGTCCACACCGACAGACAGTATTCAGAAAGAGACAGAGAGAGAGAGAAGAGGGGAGGAGTTGATCTTGCGAGAACTTCCGGGCGGGTGAGAATAGCCACTTTTTTAAAAAAAGTATTCCCTATAATATAACATTATTCCTTGAAATTGACGAGCTGTGATATAGAGATAGGTCATCATGCATGTAGAAATGTGTGTGAGAAGCAGGAAGTGCAGTGAATAATCACATTTTCCACATGGCGGAGATTTTTATAGTAATTTATAAATTAATTCATAGAGAAGTGTTTTTAATCTAGATCTAGAATCTAGCTAGATTCTAGCCCCAATTGTTTTGGAAAAATATGATTATATATCTAGATCTAGATCTATATATATGGTAAGACATATATATATATATTCATATTGATACAAACTGTTGTGCAAAGTGCAACATTGATAGAATTTTTGACCTCACTGTATAAAAATCCATAAACATTTTTATTCGATAATTCTGTGAATGCTTTTAGTCCTGCTAATAGATTCTAGATGTAGTTCTCAAGTTCCAGAATCTTGTCCCTGAACATAACATCGTTTAAAAGTTGATTTTAAGTGTACCGGTATGATAAAATTAACAGTAAGATCACACAGCCAGTTGTGAAAGCTAGAAGGTCTTGATCTATAGTCTAGATAGAATAGATTGTAGACTTATAATTCAGACAATCTAAAAGACACTTTTTTAGCAAGTAGAAATCTACATTGAATTGCTAATCCTGCATGCTCTGAATCTGACAGACAGATCAGACTGATTAGTAGATTAGGCTAGATTCTAGATCAGATCACAACCCCAGTATTTTTGTGACTTGAGAAACTTAAGAGTCTAGATCTAAATCTAAGATCTAGATCTAGAATCTAATATTCAGTTAGATTTTGTACCTCAAGAAGTGCATCTTGTACCTGGGCCAAGAACTTAGGCCTTTTGTTTCCATACTCTAGACTAGATTCTAGATAGACTCTTGGTCTTGATCCAGAGTCAATAATCTGTAGCCTACTCGTCGCGGGTAGGCTATCACTATCAGGTCTCGTTTCTCCTCCCCCCCCTAAAAAAAATTTAAAAAATGGATCCCCCACCAAATGCCAATGATTTTTGTAACTCTTGGTGAACGCTGTTCTCTAGTACTATCAATGGCCTGCTGAACACATGTCTTGTTGATTCAATAATATCAATTGCAGCGTCTTCAGCTGAGAACATGTAGTTCATTCAGTGCATTACTCTCAGTTCATCACGGACCAGAATTTGACACAGTCCGACAACCCACTGGCGGCTTTTTTGAGCTTTGATGAGCTCCATAAAATTATGCATGTTTGCAGTGGGAAAATTCTGACCTCAATAATGTAAAAACTCATTTATATAGATACATAATTGTAGTAACTATTGGGGACACCCCTCATAGGGATGCCCGTGAACGTAGGTTTGACAACGTCCGTCGTGAAACTACAAAATTTATCAGCGAAATAATATTCACAAAACACTCACCGTCATGTAATGTTCCTGTGAACGACGGGGACTACAAATTGAAAGACAAGGGTCCACGTGACCTTTAACCTTTTGACCTATATATAATTTTCGCCAATTTCAAACATTCTAACGATCGAATTTTAGTACACTTTTGCAGACAATTAGTTTAATGTTTCAATAATCACTATGTCAAATGCCAGATTCCAAAAATGCCTGTACAAACTAAACACTTTGGCTCTGATCTGTGCACCGTGTACACACATATCCATGACGTCACTACGCGTGACGGCGCGGCGCTGGCGAACGACTGGCCGAATTCTAAAAATAAACCAGGTCTTGCGCTGAGAGAGGCGAAGACACACCCTCTATTTTGCGTGTGTCTGTAAACTTGTACTTCATTGAAGGCATCCCAAATTTATTACTTAAGCATGAAATCACTGAGAGTACAAGCAGAGTCTCTCGGTCGAAGCAGAATGTCTGTAATTTGAAGGAAACAAAAAAGTCATAAATACACACGAGATGATGACGTAGAGCACACAAAAGTACGTCGCTCTCGAGCCTGTAGGCTACACCTCCCCCCCCCCCCACCCCGTGGCCTGGCCCAGTTCAGGTTGACTTCTGCTTCAGATTATTGGCCGAATGATGACACATGCGTGCGCGTTGCGTGTATGCTGCGTTCGTCACGCTTCGCGCATCAGATCTGGGTCGTAGATCTTTCTTTCTTGATTTGTAATTGCTTATTCATTAGTTGTTATTGTTTATAATACGGGGTAGTGTAAACTGGGAAATAATGTGTGTTTGTTCAGTACAAAACTGATTTATTACCAGATTTAGATCTACTAATTTTTTTTTTTTAAGTTAAAAAATTAAAAACAAACGTTTCAATGCTCATCAGCGTCTACTCCAGAACTGACGCTTGAAAATTGAAACCCCCCCACAAAAACAACAATCATTCATGGGGGGGGGGGGGGGGGGGGTCAAAATTAGCGCTTTCGGTGGCACTCAAAAAGTCAAAAAGTTATTTAGATTTGATTTTAAAGGCAGAATTTTTTATTTTGGAAAAGGCCTTATATGCACCTATGCTTTTATCTGCTCGAATGAAGCTCTTTTGTAATTTGCATAAGCAGGTCTCACAGAATTCTACAGGCAGGGCTCTAATTAAGGAGTGTGCTACTTATCAGTTTATGAAATTAAAAAAGTGGGGTGGGGGGGGGCTTAATTTTTGACTACCGCGATAGGTTAATCTGAAGTGTATTTAAACACCGCAACACATGTGAACATTATAGCTACATAACAATATAGATAATATGTTACACCATATTATAGGCCTGTCTGTACACAGACGCACAGCGTCCGCCATCAGTTCCAAAAGGTTTGACAATATCAGGAAAATTGAATTTTGAGAAATCAACATACACAATTACATGCCTACCTGAAAAAAAGGAAAAGAAAATAGAGCTCTATAATATATATAAT
>NW_004798087.1:100788-103761 GCF_000002075.1 Aplysia californica | reverse complement strand
TGTCTGTCTGTCTGTCTGTCTGTGTCTGTGTCTGTCTGTGTGTGTCTGTCTGTGTCTGTGTGTGTCTGTCTGTGTGTGTCTCTCTGTCTGTCTGTCTGTCTGTCTGTGTGTCTGTCTGAGTGTATCTATGTGTGTCTGTGTGTGTCTGTATCTGTGTCTGTCTGTGTCTGTCTATTGTCTGTCTGTGTCTGTCTGTGTGTGTCTGTGTCTGTCTGTATGTGTTTGTCTGTCTGTGTGTGTCTGTCTGTGTCTGTCTGTGTGTGTCTGTCTGTGTGAGTTTCTCTGCCCCAACCTTTAATACCTTCGTCGTCTTTTTCATTATAGGCATGGGGAGACTTTACAATTTTTTTTTTTACATTTTAAGATTTGCTTCCCTTTGAGTTTGAGTTTACTTTAGGACCACAGAATTCTACACTTAGAATGACGTATAGAATTCTGTGTTTAGGACTCGGAATGTGTGCACTACACAGCCATTGGCCAAACTGGGAATGTATGCACTACACAGCCATTGGCCAAACTGGGAATGTATGCACTACACAATTGGCCAAACTGGGAATGTATGCACTACACACAGCCATTGGCCAAACTGGGAATGTATGCACTACACAGCCATTGGCCAAACTGGGAATGTGTGCACTACACAGCCATTGGCCAAACTCGTACGTAGATAAAGAGACTAGGTGAGACTAGGTGCCCGGTTACCATGTACGTAGATACAGAGACTAGGTGAGACTAGGTGCCTGGTTACCGTGTACGTAGATACAGAGACTAGGTGAGACTAGGTGCCTGGTTACCGTGTACGTAGATACAGAGACTAGGTGCCTGGTTACCGTGTACGTAGATACAGAGACTAGGTGAGACTAGGTGCCCGGTTACCGTGTACGTAGATACAGAGACTAGGAGCCCGGTTACCGTGTACGTAGATACTGAGACTAGGTGAGACTAGGTGCCCGGTTACCGTGTACGTAGATACTGAGACTAGGTGCCCGGTTACCGTGTACGTAGATACTGAGACTAGGTGCCCGGTTACCGTGTACGTAGATACACAGACTAGGTGAGACTAGATGCCCGATTACCGTGTACGTAGATACAGAGACTAGGTGCCCGGTTACCGTGTACGTAGATACAGAGACTAGGTGCCCGGTTACCGTGTACGTAGATACAGAGACTAGGTGCCTGGTTACCGTGTACGTAGAGATACTGAGACTAGGTGCCTGGTTACCATGTACGTAGATACAGAGACTAGATGCCTGGTTACCGTGTACGTAGATACAGAGACTAGGTGAGACTAGGTGCCTGGTTACCGTGTACGTAGATACTGAGACTAGGTGAGACTAGGTGCCTGGTTACCGTGTACGTAGACACTGAAACTAGGTGCCCAGTTACCGTGTACGTAGATACTGAGACTAGGTTAGACTAGGTGCCTGGTTACCATGTACGTAGATACTGAGACTAGGTGCCCAGTTACCATGTACGTAGACACTGAGGCTAGGTGAGACTAGGTGCCCGGTTACCGTGTACGTAGACACTGAGGCTAGGTACCTGGTTACCATGTACGTAGATACTGAGACTAGGTGAGACTAGGTGCCTGGTTACCATGTACGTAGATACTGAGACTAGGTGAGACTAGGTGCCTGGTTACCGTGTACGTAGATACTGAGACTAGGTGCCCGGTTACCGTGTACGTAGATACTGAGACTAGGTGCCCGGTTACCGTGTACGTAGATACACAGACTAGGTGAGACTAGATGCCCGATTACCGTGTACGTAGATACAGAGACTAGGTGCCCGGTTACCGTGTACGTAGATACAGAGACTAGGTGCCCGGTTACCGTGTACGTAGATACAGAGACTAGGTGCCTGGTTACCGTGTACGTAGAGATACTGAGACTAGGTGCCTGGTTACCATGTACGTAGATACAGAGACTAGATGCCTGGTTACCGTGTACGTAGATACAGAGACTAGGTGAGACTAGGTGCCCGGTTACCGTGTACGTAGATACAGAGACTAGGAGCCCGGTTACCGTGTACGTAGATACTGAGACTAGGTGAGACTAGGTGCCCGGTTACCGTGTACGTAGATACTGAGACTAGGTGAGACCAGGTGCTCGGTTACCGTGTACGTAGATACTGAGACTAGGTGAGACTAGGTGCCCGGTTACCGTGTACGTAGATACAGAGACTAGGTGCCCGGTTACCGTGTACGTAGATACAGAGACTAGGTGCCCGGTTACCGTGTACGTAGATACAGAGATTAGGTGCCTGGTAACCGTGTACGTAGATACTGAGACTAGGTGCCCGGTTACTGTGTACGTAGATACAGAGACTAGGTGAGACTAGGTGCCTGGTTACCGTGTACGTAGATACTGAGACTAGGTGAGACTAGGTGCCCGGTTACCGTGTACGTAGATACAGAGACTAGGTGAGACTAGGTGCCTGGTTACCGTGTACGTAGATACTGAGACTAGGGGAGACTAGGTGCCCGGTTACCGTGTACGTAGATACAGGGACTAGGTGAGACTAGGTGCCCGGTTACCGTGTACGTAGATACAGAGACTAGGTGAGACTAGGTGCCTGGTTACCGTGTACGTAGATACTGAGACTAGGTGCCTGGTTACCGTGTACGTAAATACAGAGACTAGGTGAGACTAGGTGCCTGGTTACCGTGTACGTAGATACAGAGACTAGGTGCCTGGTTACCGTGTACGTAGATACAGAGACTAGGTGCCTGGTTACCGTGTACGTAGATACAGAGACTAGGTGAGACCAGGTGCCCAGTTACCGTGTACGTAGATACAGAGACTAGGTGCTTGGTTACCGTGTACGTAGATACAGAGACTAGGTGAGACTAGGTGCCTGGTTACCGTGTACGTAGATACTGAGACTAGGTGCCTGGTTACCGTGTACGTAAATACAGAGACTAGGTGAGACTAGGTGCCTGGTTACCGTGTACGTAGATACAGAGACTAGGTG
>NW_004798087.1:86093-99830 GCF_000002075.1 Aplysia californica | reverse complement strand
ACAAGAGTGTGACAAACAACAAAAGAAGTAGAGGAATGACAATAGTCAGGATTAGGAAAGAAAAAGCAGCAGTTCCCTGTTGTAGATCAGGCAAGTTAAGAGCGTGACATGAATCAGCCCATTTACAATCTACTGTGCTTGAACGAGAAATGTCCCCCATTTGGGAATGGCCTAAAGACACTACAGTCAGTGACACTGCCCCGAGGGGGGGGGGGGGGAGGTGTAATATAAGAGAGTGAAAAAAAAACACACACAAAAAAGGAGGAGAGATAAGGACGATAGATGTTTGATAGGAAAGAAGGAGGAGAGATAAGGACGACAGATGTTTGATAGGAAAGAAGGAGGAGAGATAAGGACGACAGATGTTTGATAGGAAAGAAGGAGGAGAGATAAGGACGATAGATATTTGAAAGAAAAGAAGGAGGAGAGATAAGGATGATAGATGTTTGATAGGAAAGAAGGAGGAGAGATAAGGACGACAGATGTTTGATAGGAAAGAAGGAGAGATAAGGACGACAGATGTTTGATAGGAAAGAAGGAGGAGAGATAAGGACGATAGATGTTTGATAGAAAAGAAGGAGGAGAGATGGACGACAGATGTTTGACAGGAAAGAAGGAACAAACACAGCCCCCAGCTCCCCCCCCCCCCCCTCCACCCTGACCAAGGACTGAATTCTTCACAAACGGGATGTTGGATGTTTGACTAGGCTAAAATAAACTGGTAACAAAAGCATGGGTCTGGCAAGAGCTTACTATGGGTCTGACAAGAGCTTACTATGGGTCTGGCAAGAGCTTACTATGGGGCTGGCAAGAGCTTACTATGGGGCTGGCAAGAGCTTACTATGGGGCTGGCAAGAGCTTACTATGGGACTTTGATCCCCAGCCTAAACTGAAACAAATCTGCTAAAAAGTAAAGCTGGAGGTTCAAATAATACACAACTTCTTTGGGACAAAACACTAAAGATTTAGAATCTATCTTTTCCCAAGAAGATTAGTGACCTTGTTTCTGTTCTTTGTTTGAGCTTACATATGATAATTCCTTAAAAACTACATTTGTCCGAATCTAAACGTATTTCAGTGCTTTATTACTGAACAAATCCCAGCACAGTGGTCATTTAGGAGCACAGTCCAATTCTGAAATGCTACAAGACATGGCCATGTGAGAACTACGCTGAGCAATGTGCACGAGTCCGCTACAGTGTGCTCGTGTCTGTCCCTGGTTCAGTGAGTAGTGACGTCACACTCACAGCTAACAGTGACGTCACACTCACAGCTAACAGTGACGTCACACTCACAGCTAACAGTGACGTCACACTCACACCTAACAGTGACGTTACACTCACAGCTAACAGTGACGTCACACTCACAGCTAACAGTGACGTCACACTCACAGCTAACAGTGACGTCACACTCACAGCTAACAGTGACGTCACACTCACAGCTTACAGTAACGTCACACTCACAGCTTACAGTAACGTCACACATACATACAAAGACAAACAAACAACTTTGTGACAATTTTATTCAGCTGATGTATCAGTTTTACATTTACAGACATCACAATCAAAAGAGAAACAAGATATCATATTTTCCGCCTCTGCCGACAGATTTCTCGTCCTTTAGGAGGCGGGCAGCTTCCACGCACGGCGGTCAAGACTAACCTAGTCTACACACGGCCGTCAAGGCTAACCTAGTCTACACACGGCCGTCAAGGCTAACCTAGTCTACACACGTCAAGGATAACCTAGTCTACACACGTCAAGGCTAACCTAGTCTACACACGGCCGTCAAGGCTAACCTAGTCTACACACGTCAAGGCTAACCTAGTCTACACACGGCCGCCAAGGCTAACCTAGTCTACACACGGCTGTCAAGGCTAACCTAGTCTACACACGTCAAGGCTAACCTAGTCTACACACGGCCGTCAATGATAACCTAGTCTACACACGGCCGTCAAGGCTAACCTAGTCTACACACGTCAAGGCTAACCTAGTCTACACACGGCCGTCAAGGCTAACCTCTTAGTGGGCGACCACCATACATCTATGTGGGCGACCACCATACATCTATGTGGGCGACCACCATACATCTATGTGGGCGACCACCATACATCTATGTGGGCGACCACCATACATCTATGTGGGCGACCACCATACATCTATGGCGAGCACAGACCAGCACAAAGCTGGAGAAGTAACCCCACCCCCAGGAGAATATACTCAAGGCCCCTGTCGGCAACGTGAACAGCCTAACCATTCAGTTTCAGTTCGGCCAAACTTTTACGGCGCTCGCAGCTGCATAAGGTCATATGAGCCCGTGGGACACAAGGTGATTGTTTTCATGTTGGTTCAAGCACGTCTCGATTTTCTTTGCATGTCAGAATGATACAATTCCACCGTAGATAGGCGCAGGCAAATTGAAGGGAGAAAAGCTTCAGCAACATCGCTGAACCCAAAACTTTCGAGAAATAAGAACACAAATAAGGACACAAAAATACCAGCATGGAACAAACTTTTAGTGTGTGTAAATTGTCCCAAAGTTTCACGTCGGCCAACACTCAGCGCACGCCACCAACCCGATCCCCCGCGCTCAGTCAGCCCCAGCCAGCCACACGTCCCCTCAGAGTTATGGAGAAACAGCTGGCACAATAGGACGGGACATCTACTTGATGTGACCGTGAACCTTACACTGAGACCCTGTGCTGCCAGTCTGTCACACATTAACTCTCCCACGTTACAATGAGACCCTGTGCTGCCAGGCTGCCACACATTAACTCTCCCACGTTACAGTGAGACCCTGTGCTGCCAGTCTGTCACACATTAACTCTCCCACGTTACAGTGAGACCATGTGCTGCCAGTCTGTCACACATTAACTCTCCCACGTTACAGTGAGACCCTGTGCTGCCAGACTCTGTCACACATTAACTCCTCCACCTTACACTGAGACCCTGTGCTGCCAGACTCTGTCACACATTAACTCCTCCATGACACAGGCTCAGTGTGTGCTGCCAGACTGTCACACATTAACTCCCCCATGTTACAGTGAGACCTTGTGCTGCCAGACTGTCACACATTAACTCCTCCATGACACAGGCTCAGTGTGTGCTGCCAGACTGTGTCACACATGAACTCCTCCATGACACAGGCTCAGTGTGTGCCTCACCAGGCACAGTTTTCGGTCCCCAAGGACACAGTAGTACAAATGTACTAGATTGAGTGGTCAGTTTCCTGTAATTAGTCCCGGTTCGCAAATACTACTAACTATATCTATCTGAAAGGAAAAGATTTCTTTGTACCGAAAAAAATAATCCAGAACGTAAACTGCGATTAATTTTAGGAAATTCATGCACCTAACAGAAGCAGTATGCCAAATACAGCCAAATACAAGCTATGACGAACGGCGTCCGACATCACAGTCCTTACACCTCGCGTGGCACGACATGCCCTGGACGTGACGAACGGCGTACGTCATAGGTGCCGAAGGGGTTCAAGAACAAAGAGATGTATGAGTCTTACGCTGAACAGTGGTAATGTGTTTGTTTTTCAAGGTTGCGAGACAAATAGGTCGCATTGTGCCACACTGGCATCTTTAGCCCCATCTATGTCGGAACAAATCTGGCTAGCGCTGACTGTATCCAGAGAATCCCAATGGTGTTGTGCGCTAGGTAGAGAAAGAGAAAGTCACAAGCTCAAAATACAATCTTGAGGGACACAATCGTCACTTGGAGCACGGCCCACAAGGCCACACTCTTCTCCAGCACGGCTAAACAAAGAGAACATGGACAAGTATATTAGATAGAAACAAGTGTACTAGATAGAGACAAGTATACTAGATAGAGACAAGTACACCAGATAGAGACAAGTACACTAGATAGAGACAAGTATACTAGATAGAGACAAGTACACTAGATAGAGACAAGTACACCAGATAGAGACAAGTATACTAGTTAGAGACAAGTACACTAGATAGAGACAAGTACACCAGATAGAGACAAGTCTACTAGATAGAGATAAGTCTACTAGATAGAGACAAGTACACTAGATAGAGACAAGTACACTAGGTAGAGACAAGTATACTAGATAGAGACAAGTATACTAGATAGAGGCAAGTATACTAGATAGAGACAAGTATACTAGATAGAGACAAGTATACTAGATAGAGACAAGGGAGAAAAGTCTACTAGATAGAGACAAGTATACTAGATAGAGACAAGTATACTAGATAGAGACAAGTGTACTAGATAAAGGGAACCTTGAATCAGAGCAACACAAGCTTTGTGAGGACCGGTCGTGTATGGGTGAAGCCACACCCACCACAATCTACTGCATGGAGGAGTCAGGCTGCCTCAGACTCCCCTCCCCCAAGGTTCGTCAAAGCTAACCTGCCAGGCGATGTGGGGAAAGCACATGATCCTAACCCATGCCCGGACAGAATTGAAAATCCTAGCACACAGACACAGATCCTAAAAAAAACCCCCAAAAATTCCAAACCTGAAATTCCAACTCAGTTTTTTTCGCTTTGATGTGACAACAGCGTTGAAGAGATAGCCTTAAACTGTATCCATCATCTGATAGAAGGGATAGCCTTAAACTGTATCCATCATCGGATAGAAGAGATAGCCTTAAACTGTATCCATCATCGGATAGAAGAGATAGCCTTAAACTGTATCCATCATCTGATAGAAGAGATAGCCTTAAACTGTATCCATCATCTGATAGAAGGGATAGCCTTAAACTGTATCCATCATCTGATAGAAGAGATAGCCTTAAACTGTATCCATCATCTGATAGAAGAGATAGCCTTAAACTGTATCCATCATCTGATAGAAGAGATAGCCTTAAACTGCATCCATCATCTGCTAGGACTCCAGCAGTACTCTGCCAAAAGCTGACAACATGCCCCTTGTTTCATTTTAACGCCAACATTTTTTGCTACAATTTGCTAAGTCAAAAGTCAGATCAGTTACTTTACTAGTGTGAAAAAATCAAAGTGAAACTGTGACTAGGGATCAACGGCAAATCAGTCATAAGAGGTACCGGGGGAAGGGGGGGGGGGTCCTGGTTCCCGTTTATGAGACAAGTACCGGGGGAAGGGGGGTGTCCTGGTTCCCTTTTCTGAAATAAGTACGTAAGAGAAAACTTGCAGGAATAAGTTCACGTTTGGGCCTCTATAGAGAGAGAAAAGTGAAAGATAGCATTACTCGAGTCGGAGTGGGATAGACTGGGGCAGCACAGGTTGCAGTAAAGCTGAAACTTGAAACTCTCGTAGTCTTGAAAATAGCTGACACATAACTCTAATCCTCCATGCAAAAAGCCCACGTTTTCATATAGTAATAAAGCTACAACGTTTGACTTCTATCGCATACACACTCAAAGCACCCCCCCCCCCCCCGGAAAAAAAGATCGCGCCAAAGTTGTTCATTTCTTTCTTTTTAAAAATTCCTTTATCCTCAATTAGTACCTGTATCACGGCACGCATTTAAAGCCCAAGTGTCAAAACAATACCCCCACCCCCACCCCCTCCCCCCGGTCGTCCACACTGGTTAAGTCCCGAAAAACACCTCGACCAATGCGACCGGTGCGAATGAACTTTGCTGACCCCGACAGCCGACGGTCTCGGACACACGCGCTACTCACACGTACGAGTCATGTCATGAGATGCGAATGAACGTTTGAAAGATCCACTGACAGGTCTTGATGATGGGCCCGACTAACCAGAACTCAGACGAAGCTTGCTTTTAAAGCAACGGCAGAACAACGGTCGAGTTTAGTTGAAATAACGTGCGCGAGTCCTCTACTAGATTCGGCATAGATGCCTTAGAAAGTAGCGTTCCAAGTTCCTGCCGAGAAAAAATCCAACCAGTGCTTTCAACCAAAAGAGATTGCAGAACTTTTAATATTTTTTTCTAAGAATCGGTCGCAACAGACACAACACCAAAAAATCAGGATACTGGCGATCGAAATCGGGAAAATCGGGATGCTTGAGATTTGGGGCCAAAAATCGGGATATCCCGATTAAATCGGGATGAGTGGCAGGTCTGAGTGCTGTCAATTAACTTGACAATGATCCAAAGACTTTTCACTTGGGTCTGGAAGTCATGCCTTTTCCTCTTGTCCCATCGTCTCTTCCGTCCACATTATCTGACCTAACATTTATCCCTTCGTCTCTTCCGTCCACATTATCTGACCCAACATTTATCCCATCGTCTCTTCCGTCCACATTTATCCCATCGTCTCTTCCGTCCACATTATCTGACCCAACATTTATCCCATCGTCTCTTCCGTCCACTTTTATCCCATCGTCTCTTCCGTCCACATTTATCCCATCGTCTCTTCCGTCCACTTTTATCCCATCGTCTCTTCCGTCCACTTTTATCCCATCGTCTCTTCCGTCCACATTTCACATTATCTGACCTAACATTTATCCCATCGTCTCTTCCGTCCACATTTATCCCATCGTCTCTTCCGTCCACATTTATCCCATCGTCTCTTCCGTCCACATTTCACATTATCTGACCCAACATTTAAAGACTTAGGGAGCATCAAGTACATTTGAAATACATATATATATATTAATACACACACATATATATATATATATATATATATATATATGACATTCCGAGATAAAGACTCTTTCTCAAAGACACACATTGGATGTCCTTGTGGGTCACCACACGATGAAATGAAGCGCTTGTCAATTTTGGGGCATATGACATTTGGTATAATCTTAAAGCTTGATCATTTTTCTTGCTTTTCATGAGAAAAAAATAGCCCCTCTATCTTGAATGGAATTTGAGATGTTTGCAGAGATGTGTGACTGAAGGGAGACAACCGCCACCAGCGTCGGTCACTTCCAAAGCTTGAGAGTCCTTGGAAACGGCAAATGTACAATTCTTGTGACTTTGATGAACGTTTTTCCGTAAAACCCACACACGAATGTCTAGTTACATTTAGATGGACAGAAAAGCTGATGAGCCAAAAAAGAAAAGTTTCTTTGATTTCCTTACTTTGATAAGAGCCTCATTTCAGCAAGACACACATATATATGATGTGTCACCACACGGTGGAATCAGAAGCCACACACACACATATATATGATGTGTCACCACACGGTGGAATCAGCCACACACACACATATATATGATGTGTCACCACACGGTGGAATCAGAAGCCACACACACACATATATATGATGTGTCACCACACGGTGGAATCAGAAGCCACACACACACATATATATGATGTGTCACCACATGGTGGAATCAGAAGCCACACACACACATATATATGATGTGTCACCACACGATGGAATCAGCCACACACACATATATATATGATGTGTCACCACACGGTGGAATCAGAAGCCACACACACACACATATATATGATGTGTCACCACACGGTGGAAACCACACACACACACATATATATGATGTGTCACCACACGGTGGAAGCCACACACACACACACACATATATATGATGTGTCACCACACGGTGGAATCAGAAGCCACACACACACATATATATGATGTGTCACCACACGGTGGAATCAGAAGCCACACACACACATATATATGATGTGTCACCACACGGTGGAATCAGAAGCCACACACACACATATATATGATGTGTCACCACATGGTGGAATCAGAAGCCACACACACACACATATATATGATGTGTCACCATACGGTGGAATCAGAAGCCACACACACACACATATATATGATGTGTCACCACACGGTGGAATCAGAAGCCACACACACATATATATATGATGTGTCACCACGCGGTGGAATCAGAAGCCACACACATATATATATATATATGATGTGTCACCACGCGGTGGAATCAGAAGCCACACACATATATATATGATGTGTCACCACGTGGTGGAATCAGAAGCCACACACATATATATATGATGTGTCACCACGTGGTGGAATCAGAAGCCACACACACATATATATATGATGTGTCACCACGCGGTGGAATCAGAAGCCACACACATATATATATATATATGATGTGTCACCACGCGGTGGAATCAGAAGCCACACACATATATATATGATGTGTCACCACGTGGTGGAATCAGAAGCCACACACATATATATATGATGTGTCACCACGCGGTGGAATCAGAAGCCACACACATATATATATGATGTGTCACCACGTGGTGGAATCAGGCGCTCGGCAATTTTTGGGGCATGTGGAGTTATTGGTATCGTCTGAAAGCTGATTTATTTGCCTAGCTTCCAATGAAAGAAACATTTGCAACTGAAGGTAGGAAGGTCACCCGGCTTCAGGGGTGAAATTAGCGAGAAAATGGCCGCCAAAGTTTGGTAGCTCCAATAGCTAAAGAGTCTTTGGAAACTGAAAAATGACATACTTTGTGCCTTTTATTAATGTTTTTCAGTAAGATTCAAATTATGGAAAAGTGTTTATATGGACATAAAAGAGATTAAGCTAAAAACTAAAAAATGGATCAAAATGTGAGAACTGGTGGAAAAATGCCTGTTTCTCCCATTTCCCTGTTTCATGAGAGTCTGATTTCACCACACAGATGACTGACAAAGCAATTCTTGCAAGCTGACACAAACAACTCTATCTCAACTGTTCCAACTTCTCTTCACACGTTCCAATTCACTAGCTTGCAGACATTTCCAATAAATCGGAAGGATACACCAACCATAATGCCTTCGAAATGTCTCAACGGAAAAAAGTGAAGAAATACAAATAGAAGCCATAAGTGGAAGCACATGGTCCCTTGCCTTGTCCCTTCGATATAGCAAAAATAGTAACAATAACACCACCAAAGTAGAAAGGCCCTCATATTTGGTACAAATTGTACACACAAAAACCAAAAGACGAAACTCTCCCATCACCAGAAGACTGAGACAGTGAAATGTCAAACATGTATGTTCTCACAGTCACAGTCACAACTTTCAAACATGTATGTTCTCACAGTCACAGTCACAACTTTCAAACATGTATGTTCTCACAGTCACAGTCACAACTTTCAAACATGTATGTTCTCACAGTCACAGTCACAACTTTCAAACATGTATGTTCTCACAGTCACAGTCACAACTTTCAGACACCTATGTTCTCACAGTCACAACTTTCAGACACGTATGTTCTCACAGTCACAACTTTCAGACATGTATGTTCTCACAGTCACAGTCACAACTTTCAGACATGTATGTTCTCACAGTCACAGTCACAACTTTCAGACATGTATGTTCTTACAATCACAGTCACAACTTTCAGACATGTATGTTCTCACAGTCACAGTCACAACTTTCAAACATGTATGTTCTCACAGTCACAGTCACAACTTTCAGACATGTATGTTCTCACAGTCACAGTCACAACTTTCAGACATGTATGTTCTCACAGTCACAACTTTCAGACATGTATGTTCTCACAGTCACAGTCACAACTTTCAGACATGTATGTTCTCACAGTCACAACTTTCAGACATGTATGTTCTCACAGTCACAGTCACAACTTTCAAACATGTATGTTCTCACAGTCACAGTCACAACTTTCAGACACGTATGTTCTCACAGTCACAACTTTCAGACACGTATGTTCTCACAGTCACAACTTTCAAACATGTATGTTCTCACAGTCACAGTCACAACTTTCAGACATGTATGTTCTCACAGTCACAACTTTCAGACATGTATGTTCTCACAGTCACAGTCACAACTTTCAGACATGTATGTTCTCACAGTCACAGTCATAACTTTCAGACATGTAAGTTCTCACAGTCACAGTCACAACTTTCAGATATATCTGACACCTTTCCAAGTGAATGGCATTATGAAACATTGAAATAATTCAACATAAATTGACATTCACAGAAGAAAACTGCCACTCTCCATTCCAGACAACTGGATGTCCCAATAGATTTTACCGTGGAAAGGCTGAATTGTCCAAAGTGACCAATATTTCATTTACACAGGTTGAAAGAATGCATTAAAATTATCCGAGGGGAGAGGAGGGGAGGGGAGGAGTTAAAATGCGTACATTTTCTCCCCTAGACTTTGTACCACAATAAGTTTGCTTTTAGATGGGATCGACAGTAATCACCACCCCTTACAACATTACCGACCCACGAACTATTCATTCAAGGCATAACATGAAAGCCATTTGTAACAAACTGGAGGAACATGAAAACGTCGACATAAAAGGATACACAATCCCCCACCCATGATCAGCTTTGGAAAGACAAATTAAAATTCCTAAAACAGTAGCGACGTCTGTGCAAGCCAAGGGGATAACAGCACACCAGCGAGACGGTCAAGTGTGGACATCCAAGCCATCCGTAACTTCACAGGTACTGGTACAAAAATAGCTCAAACATTTCCTCATTGCGTCACGACACGGTGGAATCAGGCGCTCGTCAATTTTTGGGCATATGTGGTTATTGGTATCACCTTGAAGCTTGTTCATTTGCCTTGCTTTTGGTGAAAAAAATACCCATCTGTGTTGAATAGAAGTTGAAATATTTGCAATTGAAGGTCAGGGTTGCCTGCAATCAGAGGTAAAATTAGCGAGAAAATGGCCACAAAGTATGGTAATTTCCATAGCTTGAAAGTCCTTGGAAACTGAAAAATGACATTTTGTCTTTAATCAATGTTTTTCAGTAAAATCCATCAAGAAATATGTTTTTGAATGGATATAAAAGGTGTTGAGCAAAAAAAAAAAAAATTAATTAAAAAAATAGCCCAACCATCGGAAAAATGCCAATTTCTTTGATTTCATTATTTTGTTGAGCGCCTGATTTCACCACGATGCCTCAAATTTTTTCTCAGATCCCTGGCACTGGGAAGATTCTACGGAAACAATCACGTGTATATATATATATAGAGAGAGAGAAATGCCCACATATTATGCATTATCACAGAAAACATGAACAAAGCCACAGAGAAGCCAAAAACATGATGCCACGTCAAACAGCTTGCTACCATAGAAAATACACAGTTCTGACATTTTTGGTCGTTTTCACTTCCTAAGACCATGAGATCAGAAACCAAATGTTCTACGTGCTCTATGAAATTGTCAGATTATTTGGAGTTGTTATCAAGATATTCAAAGAATTGATTTCGAGAAATCTTAAGCGTCTTGTGAAACAGAAAATGTTTTACATCAAATTTCTGGAAACTCGGCA
Organism: Aplysia californica; assembly: GCF_000002075.1. Classification (NCBI taxonomy): domain Eukaryota; kingdom Metazoa; phylum Mollusca; class Gastropoda; order Aplysiida; family Aplysiidae; genus Aplysia; species Aplysia californica. The sequence continues at coordinate 88,640 of NW_004798087.1, read as the reverse complement.
CTGAGCAGACAGAGCTTTGTAGTTCTGGGGTCGCGAGCTGCCTTCTCGAACAGACGATGGCCGTTCTATGACCGTGGTGAGACGAATCGTGCACGGGTTCACTCAACTTCCCTTGCTCTTGACAGTTGTTCCATTCACTCGTTTCTCTTTCTCTTCCTCAAAATCAGGACGTTTGTCGTCGCCAGGACCTGGGGGCTCCACAGCCCGAGGGAGCAGCGAGCTCAGACGAAATACTGGAGTCAAGCAAGTGGCAGTGACACACGGTCTAGATGGGTGGTCACGGCATGGAGTGTACCCTGGAGCAAGACACCATAACCCTCACTCCAACAAGTCAGGTCGCTGCACAGTGGCCATCAGATATCCCATGTTTGTCAAATGGTTCTGCATTGGTAGAATACTGTGTGTTTCCTATTCTTTGTGAGCCCATGTAAAAATTGTGTGTATTTAAAAATGTATTTACGAATGGTATAGTAACCATTGTGATAAAAATGTACCCCACAGGGATCAATAAAGTGTAATTCATTTATTTATTTCCTTATTTTTTTAAGGATTAAGTTAAGAGAAGGAGTATGAGCATAAATCCTTGCTTACTGTAACACACTGACTGACTATATACAGAATCTGACAGACTGACTATAAACAGAATCTGACAGACTGACTATACTATATATACACCATCTGACAGACTGACTACATACAGAATAGCCCAGAGAAGAAGACAAATCAGAAGGGCCTCTATGTTTAAAAAAGACGTAGTTTATTATGAACACTTGATCTAGTCTCCAAGAATTATTTCTATTGCAATGACTTCCTCGGGCTGTTGTTTTACCCTTCTGACAGCTGGCGAAACGGGCCGCTCTTCCCTTATACTTGAGTGAGAGACGGAGAGAGAGAGAGATGGAGAGGGAGAGGGATGGAGAGGGAGAGAAGGAGAGAGAGGGGTGGAGAAGGAAAGATGGAGAGAGAGAGGTGGAGGGGGAGAGGGGAGGAGAGGGAGAAGTAGAGGGAGAGGAGAAAGATTTAACAAGCTGTGTGGTCCTGCCCTACGGTTCTGCAAGCAGAATCTTCCTGGGACTATGTTTTAGTAAGAGTTTTACGGCACTTGCAACACAATGAAATCATAATAATAATATATATAAGTGCCGAAGAATAGAGGTGTTACAAGAGAGTAACATACACAAAAAAGAGGGAGGAGAGAAAAGGACGATAGATTTTTTATAGGAAAGAAGGAGGAGAGATAAGGACGATAGATGTTTGATAGGAAAGAAGGAGGAGAGATAAGGACGATAGATGTTTGATAGGAAAGAAGGAGCAAACCACACTAGAGCACCCACCAACCACAAACATCAGATAGACTTTAAGAAAGGGGAGCAGCGACGGCACATCTGATGGTCATGTCCCATCTACCATGATCCTAACCTGCTAGTGGCACATCCGATGGTTATGTCCCATCTACCATGATCCTAACCCGCTAAACAAACAGGCAAAAATTAGTCTCTCCGTAACTCTTGGAGAAAACACCTGGCACACAGCCAGCTGCTCAACACGGACATCCAGCCACTGTCTTCCTTTCTCTTCTCCCAAGTACAGAATTGTCCGTTCTTAGCAATAAAAATGTTCACAACTGGGTTTGTAGCAAGAATCTGAACACATATATGTAATGTCTATGTGTGTTTGTGTGTGTGTAGGGGGGGGGGGATATGACACAGGCAAATGAACACACTGACAAATCGCTTCAACAAGTAGAGAGAGGTGGTCGATCGTTTCACGATTTCTCTTTCTTCTCTTTCCCTGGGGACACGGACATTCGGGTGACGAGCCTGCGATTACGAAGGGCAGCGACTGCGTCGGTCGTGTCGTAAATCCGCTCAAAGAAATCCACGAGCGGCGGCTCTGTGAGCATAGAGGCAAGAAGCTGCTCAAATGATATCGACCAGTCTTCGTCCGGCTTGCTCGTGTTTTTCGATGGCGAGGCTTGGTTCTGAGGGACACTTGAACTCTGGGATTGAGTCGGGGTCGACTCTTCCGAGCGGGGAGGAACGTTCCCGCAGGCCAACGAGGCCGCATCGCCATCTTGTGCATCTTTGGAAACTTCCGCCGTGTTTCCCCCACTCTCCGCCACTGACCAGTCTCCTTGAACATTTCCACCGTCGTCAACTTTCGTCGACTCAGACGGAACAACATCACCAGACGGAACAACATCACCATGCGCGCCTTTCACCACTCCCCCTATGGTCGCCTCGGCATTTCTTTGACTCTCCGCGTCCTTGACCTTGCCCTCGGAAAACTCCACCAGGCTGGAGTCGGGGCCAGATCCAGAGGACAGAGTATTGGACTCACTCACGGGGGTAAGACCCTCGGCCACGCCTGACTGCCAGCTGGAGAGACGGAAGCGTTTGCCGACCTCCCCGATCTGTAGCAGCAGGGTGCCCACTGTGGCGATGCTGTGGTACAAATGTTGCTCCTCCACAGAGTCCGTGAACATGTCGTAGAGGCTACGCCACAGCTGGATAAACTGGACCTGGGGGTGAGGGGGTATGTGTGAGT
>NW_004798087.1:84373-85639 GCF_000002075.1 Aplysia californica | reverse complement strand
AGAGAGAGAGAGAGAGAGAGAGTGTGTGTGAGAGTGAGAGAGTGTGTGAGAGAGAGTGAGAGAGAGAGAGAGAGAGAGAGAGAGAGAGAGAGAGAGAGAGTGTGTGTGTGAGAGTCACAGAGTGTGAGAGAGTGAGAGAGAGTGTGTGGGCGTGTGTGTGTGCGCGTGTGTGTCCAGTGCCTCCAACAGCTAAAGCTGAAAAGTAAGGAAATTTCTGCCGGGGATCCAAAGGCTTCACAGCCACCCCACCCCCCCTCCCCAATACGGTTCAGGGACAGCGTCCCGGTAGGGGTTCAGTGAGCGAAGCTTCCAGAGAATAAAACATTGGCGATTGTTAAGATTAACGCGTTAAATTCCGATTTGTGTTTTTCATAGCCTCAGGCATGTTTCGCTTTGGTCCCTAACCCTAACCCTGAATAACGCAAATCGGAATTAATAAACACGGGAACCTTAACAATCACCAACAAATTTAGAGCTTTTAGAGGGTTGAAAAATGGCAATTGGGAGCCTGTTTGAAGAAATTGCCAAAAACCCTGGATTACAACACTTATTACTTATTTTGTATCACCAAAATTTTGTCTTGTTGGATTTCTTTACATAGAGTCTAGATTCTAGATCTAGATTTTTAGATCTGATCTAGATATCTAGATCTAGATCTACATCTAGATCTATATATCTAGAATCTAATATAGAAATCTATCTAGATTTTAAATCTAGAAACGAGATCTAGATCTAGAATCTAGATCTATATCTAGATCTAGCCTAAAGTTTCTCTATTTTTACGTTTGAATGTCGAATGTCACAATTTCGGAAAACCACTTTGAATTATTCTTGATTTCTAGAAATCTAGATTCTAGAAACTAGATCTAGATCTAGATTTTAGATCTAGATCTAGATCTAGATTCTAGATCTAGTAACTAGATCTAGATCTAGTTTACTAGATCTAGTTTCGAGGAAATTTGCACCAAAAAGTTCGCAATCATGCCTAGCCAGATTTTGACCAATCTGCAGATTAAAATGTATCGTTTATTGTCGACCAACCCGCAATGAATGCAATACATAATGGCCGATGGCAGGAAATGCGCAATCTGGCAAGTTTCTATTAACTTTTGCCAGAGACACTAAAATATAGAGACAGGAAACGAGGCCTCGCAGTCCGTGACAACAGTGCATTTGCGAACGTGACCGCTGAGACGCGAGCTAAAAATAACCAGGCGCGGTATCGACAGCGAAGCGCGTCGCGTCTAGCCTTGGCCTAGCGAGGCC
>NW_004798087.1:81894-84273 GCF_000002075.1 Aplysia californica | reverse complement strand
TTATTAACAGATAATGTAGCCTAGTGAATATGGAAATGTAATGTACGTTGAAGAAAATGGCACTGTACTGAATATGGTAATGTAATGAAATGAGTACCCAAGGGTAATACTATGCAAGAGACACAGACATGTAATGAAGTAAATAGAAATGCTGAAGTCAACTTGACAAAGTCTGTACTGGGAAGAGCCACTCCACACCCTGCCCCCATTTTGCTGTGTGATTTTAAGTGTCATCCCACTCAGAACCCCATTGTGACCTTAGATATTGTTGTGCACTAGGTCAAACAGTTGAAATGGGTGGGTGGGGGGGGGGTCAAACTTTACCATTATCAAATACTAGCTGGACCCCTTTTCGAAGAAAGGAATGATCACTGCATTAACATCAACTGAAAGTCATTGGCCTACTATATTTAGACTCTACTTGAATGGAGCAATAAATCTTGAGAGATGCAAAAAATTACAAGGTCTAGATATAGAGATGTATAGATTGATTCTCTGTTCCGCTTTCGTTGTTGTACACTCCAGAATTTCAAAGGTGTGCACGGCTAGTGAACGGAAATTTTACTTGTTTACAATCGCGTCTTAGAAGACGGACTTTCACAAGATTAGATCTAAGCGAAACTAGTGAAAAACTGAAAATTAAACTACAGTGACTTCAGGCTCCTCAATAAAACTGTGCATTCTTTAAATGATTCTGAACCACCATTAATTTGGTCAAATTCGAAAGTTCAGTGGTAGGGAAGTTTTAGGCTGCGAAAGTGACGAACTTTCACAAATATAATATATATATATTGATACCACAGGTTACAGGAGAAGAAATGGAGATGATTTTGACCACAAGGTATTCGTTCTCAGCATATGACAGGGGTGGTTGACGGTAGGGCTGTACCCATTCGACTTTGCTATTCGACATTCATGATTTTTACACTATCCACAGCAATTCGAATGCCACATGATTTTATTTTTTTAAAAACAGATAATGGATTTTCATCTCATTTTTCTCGAACGTAGTAAAATTGGAGCACATTAAGTCTAAAATCATTGAGATAAATATACTGAAACACTCTGTTTGATGGTTACGAGACAGAGTGATTAGAGGAGCCAACAAGAGTTATAAGATATTCCTCTAGAGACCTCTAGAGAATATCATAGCTCAAGCAAGGGCAGATGGCTCTTGAAGCACAGCGATTGTTCGTTTTTTTCTCGTGAAGTTAGCTGTCGCAATAGCCTCCCCTCTCCCTAGGCTATTTGAAATTCGAAGCGCTATGAACGGTGACGTCATGTCATCACACTACACTGCCTGCGACAACGGCATACGGGCACTCAGTGACTGGCGCAGTGAAAGTGATGGACTTATCGTATAGAGAAAAACAGTTCGACGATGCTCCGAAAAGCGGATGTTAGGTCTGGGCTTATCGTATATAAGAATTCGACGGCGCTTCGAATTTCGACGGCGCTTCGAATAGCGGAAGTTAAAGCTGGGCTTATCATATATAAGAAAAAAACCATTCGAAGGTACTGTGAATAGTTCGTGAATGTTGAAAAGCGGAGGTTAGGTCTGGGCCTATCATATACAAGAAAAAGACATTCGACAGAGGTATTCGAATAGCATGAATAGTGAGCTCACGCTTCGAAGCGTCGACGGATTTTTTGTTTCCTCAAATCGCACAGCACTTGTTGGCGGATGCTCTGTGTGTGGTTTGTTCCGTCTTTCCTATCAAACGTCTATTGTTCTTATCCCTCCTTCTTCTTTTCTTCATATGCTATTGTCTGGTAACACCTTTAATCTTCATTTATATGACCTATTTGTGTTACAGGTGCTTTAAAACTCTTACTAAAACAAAATAAAACAAATACACCACAAGTTACAGAGGAAGGAAAGTAGAGAAGAATTTGACCAATCTGCACCCCTTCTAATCAATTGACCTTGACCTTCGGCTGACCTTCTTGATGTTGTCCTTGATGTCGTAAGTCTTGACGTAGGCGTTGCCCCCGGAGACCATCTCCTGGCCAGTGAGCATCTTGAAGGTCGTCGTCTTTCCCGCGCCATTCTGACCCAGCAGCCCGAAGCATTCTTGTTCCGGCACGCCCACACACAGATGGTCCACCGCCGTCATCTGACCAAACTGACGGAGTAAAGATTTAAAAAAAACATGAGTTATTGATTTGAAAGGCCTTCGGCAAATACATCCACGCATTTTAACATAAGGCTCGGCAATTACATACATTGGTGCAGCACATCGGATATTTAACATAAATTGTGCACGCACGCATGCATGAACGCACACACACATACATAATAAGTACATACATACGTACATATGTACATACATACATACATACATACATACATACATACATACATACATACATACATAC
>NW_004798087.1:80810-81740 GCF_000002075.1 Aplysia californica | reverse complement strand
GAGAAATTTTTATATAACATCCCATCACACCACACCCCATATCATATCATATCCCATTTCATCACATCCCATCATATCACATCACACCACACCACATACACCGCATCACATCACATCACAATACACCACACCAAAACACACCCCCACCACACCACACAATAACACACCACACCACAACACACCCCGACCACACCACAACACACCCCCACCACAGTACAACACACCACACCACACCCCATATCATATCCCATCATATCACATTCCATCACATCCCATCCCATCAGATCACACCACATCACATCCAATCACACCACACCCCATATCATATCATATCACATCCCATCATATCACATCCCATCACATCACATCTCATCATATCACACCACACCAAACCAGACCACATCACCCCACCCCACCACACTACACCACACCCAACCACACCCCATCCCATATCATATCATATATCATATCATATCACATCACATCACATCGTACGTTCTTGCTCAGCTCCATGAGAATAAGTGAGTCGGTGGTAAAAAGCTGCTGTAGGGTAGAGTGGAAGAGCCGCTCTCTTTCCTGCGTCACATCGGAGTCTTCGGCGTACAGTGGGGTCATGTTGATCTGCTGCAATGGTGCCTGCTTGTTCCCTTCTCCAGACTTTTCAAATAAATACCTGTATTAGCAGAAAACGTGAGATTTACGAAAAGTATATATGTGTCACGACGCAGTGGAATCAATGATGATGATGATGATGATGATGATGATGATGATGATGATGATGATGATGATGATGATGATGATAAGGATGATGGGATTTGTAAAGTGATCTAATAAATACGGGACTGAAATTACTCAATGAAATGAATATTATCATGCAGTGCAAATATACAATTATCATTATTGTTATTATCATTATTATTATTATTATTA
>NW_004798087.1:78932-80645 GCF_000002075.1 Aplysia californica | reverse complement strand
AGCTGGGCGAAAAAAGCCGATTTTTCTGTTTTCCTTATTTTGACGAGCGCCTGCTTTCACCACGCTGCCTCACATATATGAAGCATGCTGACACAATGAGTTACTTCTCGGATTTAAGCCTTAACTCTTTCACTACCGCCAAAGATAGTACATAACAAGATGGTCCACTCAGCAAAAAAAGTGTCCGCCGGAGGTCCACTCTTTGCTTCAGATGGCGCTGCAGTCTGTTTTGAAGCTCTCTTTCGTTTCTCCAGAAGAAGAATAGGAATAGCACCTCATTGCGTGCGCAGATCGACTGCTGTTCATCAGCAGTTCGGGTTCGTTCAGCGTGGAGTTTTAGTTTTTTTTTTCAATTGTAATGACCTCTCGCCTTTCATTTTAAAGTCAATTAAACGAAGAAAACAGTCACCCTTCCTCCGGAAGAGGTTTTTTTGTCAGTGTAACCATTTTAAAAAAGCGTTCTTCCGAAATTTGAATTCTTATTTATTCAAACACTAGTTAGTTTCTCTTTGATTTTTTAAACACAAGTAGGATAACTCTGTTCGCAAAGGGTGCGCATTTGCGAAGAGGGCGCCACCGAATTTTGAGGACACTTTTTTAATTGGCTAAAAGAGAGGAGTGGACTATCTTGATATGTTGACTCTTTGCTACCGCGCGTCGCATTTCACAGCTCCCCACTTCCTACTTCAAAACCATGCCGCCCACTTTTGTACCAAAGAAAACTTAAATCTCAGGTGAGAGAATAATCGTTTTTCGGAAACATGTCGAGATAAGTCATTATTTCACCTTTATTTTCATATATAAATACATGTCGCTCAAATTGAAAATTGAACTCAAAATCCGTTTTCTTTTTTTTTTTCGTAAGAGTTTTACGGCACTTGCAAGACAATTAGGTCACATAAGTGCCGAAGATTAGAGGTGTTACAAGGGAGTAACAAACACAAAAAAGAAGGAGGGGAGGTAAAGACGGTCAAGATGTTTGATAGGACAGAAGGAGCAAACCACGCCAGAGCACCCGCCAACCACCCATTCAACATTTTTAATTTGTCCGACGGTAGGCAGAATCAGAAAGAAGGTCACAGACACGACCCGGTCCAGGTTTTGGAAACCACCCTGGTACTGGTAATGAAATACATGTAGTTAAGTAAATAGACACATTACGCTTATAGGTGAAGTTTTTACAATTTATAAGTATGAAGTATGAAGTAATAAAAGACAGATTGTCGTCAAAGAATAATTATGGCACCAATAGAAAATCTACAAATTTGAAATTAATGTCAATTTTTAGGCCCTATGTCTCCATTAAATTTTTGTTTTAGTTGTAGTAAGAGTTTTTCGGCACTTGCAACACAATAAGGTCATGTAAGGGCCGAAGAATAGAGGAGTTACAAGAGAGTAACGAACACAAAAAAAAGAAGGAGGGGAGATAGAGAAGATAGATTTTTTATGGGAAAGCAGGAGCCAACCACACCAGAGCACCCGCAAACCACCCACTCACATTTGTGGATTGCAAGAAGTACATTCAGCAACTCATTTTGCCAGCAAGCCTCACATATACAAATGGCTAAAAAACAAAAAAACCCTGTTTGTTTAAATTTTTTCGTTTGGTTTTTATTTATCATTTTTTTGTTTGTGTTGGTGGTGGAGGGTAGAGTCAGTGTGTTGTTGGCAGGCACCATTGTTATGTTTTACTTCTTACTTTCTCTCTCTCTC
>NW_004798087.1:72313-74361 GCF_000002075.1 Aplysia californica | reverse complement strand
AATTGAGAATGTATAGTTTTCCAATCTAATGCTAAAAATAAAAAGATGAACAATAGCTAAGAAGTTAGAGAACAAGTTGGGACAATACCATGTATGAAATACTTTGAAAAACAACGCATTAAATGGCCCATGTGGGCCAATAAGCCCCAGCTTATTTGCCCATGTGGGCCAATAAGAGCAGCCATTTTTTTTATGACAGTGTCTATGGACATAACAAAACCTAGACATGTTATTTTACTGAGAGGTTTTTATAGTTTACTGTGGGACACTACTTTAGACTTGCAAAATTCTGTCTGACATTATTGACCGTTTTCAGTTACCAAGAAAATGAGGTCAGAAACCAAATGTTTTATCAGCTCTATCAAAATCGTAAGGTTATTAGCAGTCGTTATTAGGATACTCAAGGAATGGCAATTGAAAAAGTTTAACCATGTTGTGAAATTCAACATTGTTTTAACATCAAATTTCTCAAAACTAGGTCCACTGAGCAGAGAGAACTTTGTAATTCTAGGGTAGTGACTATAATATATCTATGGACTTTGTAAAGGAATACTCACCCGAAAGTCTTCGCGACTGTCGTTCTTGATCAACATCAGCATAAATCCTGTGAACAGACCTGTGGGCCAGACAGCGACATTTGGGGATCTTTTGTTTTTAGCTTTAGTTTTTCGTACGAGTTTTTAACAGCACTTGCAACACATTTGGTCATTTATGAATTATGAAGATTAGTGGTGTTACAAGAGAGTAACAATACAAACACAAAAAGGAAGGAGAAGAGATATAAGGAAGATAGATGTTTGGTGTATCAAATCCACACAGAAATAATATATAAGTCTTTAATAACTTTAAGTGAACATGAAAAGGTGCTGAGAAAAAGTAGTGCAATGTAATAAAATTACATGTAATATTACGGCACTTATTCCGAACTAAGAAATAATAAAAGAAATATTAAGGAATTTATTGCGAATAAGTAATAATATAAGAAATATTACAGCACTTACTGCAATACAATGTAATAAAAGAAATAATACACCACTTATTGCAAACTAAATAATGATTAAAAAAATATTACTGCACTTACTAAGGTTAAAAGAATAATAAAAGAAATATTACAGAACTCATTGCGAAAAAATAATACAAAGTAATAAAAGAAATATTAAAATTGCGTCGATAGTGCCGTAAAACACCTACTCAATCAAAATCAATCAAAGAAATATTAGGGCACTTATTGCGAACTAAGTAATAATATAAGAAGTATTATGGCATTTACTGAGGACAAAGTAATGATATAAGATTATGACATCTACTGAGGACAAAGTAATGATATAAGAAATATTACGACACTTACTTAGGACAAAGTAATGAAATAAGAAATATTACAGTACTTACTGAGGACAAAGTAATGATATAAGAAATATTACAGTACTTACTGAGGACAAAGTAATGAAATAAGAAATATTATGGCACTTATGGTGGACAAAGTAATAAAAAAAAGAAATATTGCGACACTTCCTTAGGACAATGTAATGAAATAAGAAATATTACAGTACTTACTGAGGACAAAGTAATGAAATAAGAAATATTATGGCACTTACTGGGAGCAAAGTAATGATATAAGAAATATTACAGCACTTATTGAGGACAAAGTAATAATATCAGAAATAATAAGACACTTACTGAGGACAAAGTAATGTTGTCAGAAACATTATGACACCTACTGAGGACAAAGTAATGGTATAAGATGGCACTTATTGTGGACAAAGTAATAATAAAAGAAATATTACGAAACTTATTGAGAATAAAGTAATGATGTAAGAAATGTTACGGCACTTAATGAGAGCCAAGTAATGATACGTGTCACGACGTGGTGGAATCAGGTGCTCGTCACTTTTTGGGCATGTGGAGATATTGGCATCATCTTAAAGTCTGTACATTTACCTTGCCTTCAATGAAAAAATACCCATCTATCTTGAATAGAAGTTGAGAATTTCTGATTGAAGGAGGTGGGGGTTGCCTGGTTTCAGAGGTAAAGTTAACGAGAAAATGGC
>NW_004798087.1:68751-72213 GCF_000002075.1 Aplysia californica | reverse complement strand
GTTGCCTGGTTTCAGAGGTAAAGTTAACGAGAAAATGGCCACCAAAGTTTTGCGACTTCAATAGCTTGAGAGTCCTTGGAAACAGAAATTTTACAATCTTTGTGCCTTTAATCAATGTTCCTCAGCAAAATATACATTAAAATGTGTTTTTAAAAGCACAGAAAAGTTGTTAAAACAAAAAACAAAATTCTTTAAAAATGCCCAAACCGGTGGAAAAATGCCAGTTTCTTTGATTCCATTATTTTGACAAGCGCCTGATTTCACCACGATGCCTCACATATAAGAAATATTACGACACTTACTGAGGATAAAGTACAGGATGAGAGTCACCACAAAGCCCGTTGGTGGAGATTTGAACACGAACTGGAAGACGTAACTGGAGAAACAGGCGGCGAACCCGAACAGCAGAAACATCACGATGAGGGGGCCAAAGGACTCCTCGCCGATGAAAGCCGTCTCGTTGAAGCCAAGGAAGATAGCGATGATGCCGATGACGACAGCCAGGTAGATGATGTAATCCCACAGGAAGGTGGCCAGCCAGTACATGAACGGGTTGACCCCGCTGACCTCTTGAAGGTGTTTGCAGCCGCGCTAAGAAGGAGGGGGAGGGGGAGTGGGGAGAGAAATTAATTTAATTTCTGACAGGGTTATGGGGGGGGGGGGGGGGGTTTCGAATGAAGGTAAAATTGAAATAAAAGTAAATGTGTCTCAGAAAAATACATATGTACTTTTCCTTAATGCTTTTATAAGTGCGCGGCAAATATTGCTACTTTAATTAGAATTACAACGTTCTATCTGAAATTTTTGGCCATTTTGAGTTATTAAGACCATGAAATCAGAAACCAAATTGAAAATCTGTCTGCTCTATCACAATCTTAAGATGATTCAGAGTCGATATCAAGATATTCAAAGAACTGCATTCGAAAAAGCTCAACAGGTGAAACTCAATTTTTTTTAAACGTCAAATTTTTCAAAACTAGGTACTGAGCAGATAGAACTTTGTAATTCTAGAGCTGCGAAATGCAGACTTCTTTGAGCACAACCTGAAAGAAAGTAGACAAAATCAAACAGAAATGGACCCCTCTCTATTTTCTAACTAAACAAAACGAACCCCAAACCTACCCCCCCCCAAAAAAAAACAACTCCAACAAAACAAACAAAAACCCAAGCAAACAAACAACCCCCCCCCCCCACTTTACACCCAAAAAAAAGCGGAAACCAACCTGTCTCCGTTCGTTTTAGTATAGGTTTTACGGCGCTCGCAACTGCATAAGGTCATATAAGCGCCAGAAGGATTAGAGGAGTTACAAGAGAGTAACAAACATAAAAAAGAAGGAGGGGAGATGAGGACGATAGGTGTTTGATACTAGAAAAGAAGAAGCAAACCACACCAGAGCACCCGCCAACTACCCACTAACCTGTCTCTCTACAATGAGGGTGTAGACAAAGCTGCTTAGGAGGAAGGCCATCCCGAGGGAGATGAATATGGTGAGTGGGTAGAGGTTCTTCAAGCGGAACTCGACGGGGGAGTATGGGTCATTGGCCCGGATCCGTTCCGGCATAGGATGGAGACTGGCCTGAATACTGCACACGGTACATAGTAGGAGAGAGAAATAACGACTGGTCTTATTTGTTTCTGTAGAAGTTTTACGGCACTAGCAACTGCATAAGGTCATATAAGTGCCGAAGATTAGAGGTGTTACAAGAGGGTAAAAACACAAAAAGAAGGAGGGGAGATAAAGATGATAGATATTTGATAGGAAAGAAGAAGCAAACCACACCAGAACACCCGCCAACCACCTACATGACTGGTCTGAATATTACACACGGTACACATGATAGAGAAATAAAACGATGATAAATAACGACTGGTCTGGATATAATGATATTGCACACGGTACACGAGATAGAGAAATACGAAATGATAAACAACAAGGGTCGAGATTGGTCTGAACACTGTATACAGTACACACAGAGAAATAACATAATGATTAGTAATGACTGGTCTTTTGTTTTTTTTGTTTTAGTAAAGTGTTTTTACGGCGCTCGCAACTGCATAAGGTCATATGAGCGCGCGGGACACACCTAATATTTTCAGTTGGTAGGAAATTTTGAATTTTGCCCGGGTGGCGGCCGAAGCCTTCTCTTATCGATTTTAGACCACCAAGGGATCTTTAACGTGCGCAACTTGCACACGGGCCCTCCGAGATTTCTCGCCCTTGTCCGAGAAGGCTAGGTGTAGATCTTTCCTACCAGAAGATCAGGGGTGTGGCAGAAAGACAGCAGTAAGGAGGAGCCAAGGAGTAACAGTAGAAAGGCTGCAGAAAGAGTCAGGAGCCCAGAGGAGGGGGCAAAGGAGGTGAGGGGGTGGGGGCAGAAAGTGGAAATGAAAGTAGACAACAGAACATTGCTAGAGAGCAGGAAAGAAGGTGAAAGGAGACAATTTTAGAGAAGAAAATTTTTCGGTCGCTACCCGGATTCGAACCCGGGACCTTTTGAACGAGAGGCCAACACCTTAACCTCTAGGCCACGAGAGCCCCCAATGACTGGTCTGTATACTGCACAGGGTACACATGATAGAGAAATAACAGGATGATAAATAATCATGAAGGTGGAGACTGGTCAGAATGCTGAGTGTGGTACACATGATAGAGAAATAGCACAATGATAAATACTGAGTGTGGTACAGGTGATAGAGAAATAACAATAAAACTAAAAATAAAAAGTCTAGACTGGTCTGAATACTGCACGAGGTACAGACAGAGAAATAACACGATGATAAATAATGAGGGTGGAGACTGATATGAATGCTGAGTGTGGTAGGCCTACACGTGGTAGAGAAATAACAATGATAAATAATAAAGGTCGAGACTGGCCTGAATACTGCATACAGTACACAGAGAAATAACAATGAAAATAATAATGAAGGCGGAGACTGATCTGAATACTGCACGAGGTACACACAGAGATATAACAACGAAAATAATAATGAGGGTGGAGACTGATCTGAATACTGAGTATAGTAGACGTACATGATAGAGAAATAACACGATGATAAATAATAAAGGTCGAGACTGGCCTGAATACTGCATACAGTACACAGAGAAATAACAATGAAAATAATGATGTATCAAAATGGGAACAGTCGGTCACATTTACCACATTGACGTATACATATGGGGGGTTTTTCGGCGCTCGCAACTGCATAAGGTCATAATATGAGCGCCAGAAGATTAGAGCTGTTACAAAAGAGTAACAAACATAAAAAAGATGAAGGGGAGGTAAGGACGATAGATGTTTGATAGGAAAGAAGAAGCAAACCACACCAGAGCACCCGCCAACCACCCACTTATACTGAGAGCGGTACACACAGAGAAATAATACAATGATAAATAAAGAGGGTAGAGACTGATCTGAACACTGGCCAATGTTATACAGAGAAATAAAGCAATAAAAATAATG
>NW_004798087.1:64797-68651 GCF_000002075.1 Aplysia californica | reverse complement strand
TTTCGGTCGCTACCCGGATTCGAACCCGGGACCTTTTGAACGAGAGGCCAACACCTTAACCTCTAGGCCACGAGAGCCCCCAATGACTGGTCTGTATACTGCACAGGGTACACATGATAGAGAAATAACAGGATGATAAATAATCATGAAGGTGGAGACTGGTCAGAATGCTGAGTGTGGTACACATGATAGAGAAATAGCACAATGATAAATACTGAGTGTGGTACAGGTGATAGAGAAATAACAATAAAACTAAAAATAAAAGGTGTAGACTGGTCTGAATACTGCACGAGGTACAGACAGAGAAATAACACGATGATAAATAATGAGGGTGGAGACTGGTATGAATGCTGAGTGTGGTAGGCCTACACGTGGTAGAGAAATAACAATGATAAATAATAAAGGTCGAGACTGGCCTGAATACTGCATACAGTACACAGAGAAATAACAATGAAAATAATAATGAAGGCGGAGACTGATCTGAATACTGCACGAGGTACACACAGAGATATAACAACGAAAATAATAATGAAGGTGGAGACTGATCTGAATACTGAGTATAGTAGACGTACATGATAGAGAAATAACACGATGATAAATAAAGAGGGTAGAGACTGATCTGAACACTGGCCAATGTTATACAGAGAAATAAAGCAATAAAAATAATGATGTATCAAAATGGGAACAGTCGGTCACATTTACCACATTGACGTATACATATGGGTCAGTCCATGAGGATTGGCCATTTCTAAAAACTATTTTCCCTAACCAATGTATTTTATTAATTCATATGATCTAATCTAATCTAATCTAAAACAATACGATACGATACTACACTATTCTATACTATAACAATACGATATAATATAATATAACACAATATAATATAATAATTATGAGTTACTTCTTGCAATATTTGTAGATTTTCTATTGATGCCACATTCTTTAGCCATAACCTGTCTTTTATTACTTCATACTTATAAATTGTAAAAACTCCACCTATAAACATGATATATATTACTTCCTTCAGGCTTAAATCCGAGAAGTCGAGAAGTAACTCATTTTGTTAGCAGGCTTCACATATTATCTCGGGATGAAATAATCTATCTTAACTCTACAGATCTTCACTTTATCTCATATATTTTGATCCTTCATCACGTCACAAAAAGTGTTTGTGTGTGTACGTAAGTGTGTGTGAGCCTGCGTGCATGTGCGCGTGCATTTTTTTGTGTATGTGTATGTGTGTGTGTGTGTGTGTGTGTGTGTGTGTGTGTGTGTGTGTGTGTGTGTGTGTGTGTAAAGAGAGGGGGGGGGGAGAAAGAGAGACAGATAGATATACAGACAGACAGACAGACAGACAGACAGACACACAGACAGACAGACAGACAGACAGACAGACAGACACACAGACACTCAGACAGGCAGACAGACAGACAGACAGACACAAAAAATATAGTCAGACATATTTAGAACATAACAAGATAAAAATGGATAATTAATTAAAGAACTAAAGTTTAGTGCACTCACGAATAACCATCTCCAATATATTCCCGGATGAACGCATTCAGCATCTGCACCACAGCTACTGGCTTGGCATGCCACACCCTATCGTTATACAAAGCCACGCCCTTAATGCTGTTGTTGCTTTGGGGTAAAAATTCCGCTCCAATAGGGAAGCGTTGTGAGAAAACGTCGAAACCAACGTCATTCATTTTCTGTAGGAGGTACTCGGAGACATTGGAGGACTGTAGAGACACATACTAGTTTTGGTAAGAGTTTTACTGCACTTGCAGTACATATTGGTCACATCTGTCCCCGTAGTTTTATGCACCCCACATAATTTAGCAAATTTTGATCATATTTTGCATAATTTCTGATTATTTTCCTTTATCATTTTTGGTTAAAATTAAAAGAATCACATAATTTCACATTTTTTGGGCTCAGTTTGCATAATTTCAGATTTTTTTTGCATAAAACCACGGGACAGTCATATAAATGCTGATCAATAGTGGCATAACTGGAGAGTAACATACAAATAAAAGAAGTTTAGTTTTAGTTATAGTAAGAGTTTTACCGCACTTGCAACAGAAATAAAAGTCATATAAATGCCTAACAATAGAGGTGTCACCAGAGAGTAGGATACAACGAAAAGAAGAATATTTTCAGTTTTACTAAGAGTTTTATGACACTTGCAACACAAACAGGTCATATAAATGCTGAAAAACAGAGTTTTACGGAACGACATAAAAGGAAAAGAACTTAAGTTTTAGTTTTAGTAAAAGTTTAGCAGCACTTGCAACACAAAAAGGTTGTACAAGTGCTGAAGATTTCAGGTGCCACTAGAGAGTAACATACAAAGAAAAGAACTTTAGTTTTAACGATAATAAAAGTTTTACGGCACTTGGAGTTATTGGTATGATCTAGAAGCCTGTCCATTTGTCTTGCTTGTGACGAAAAAGTTGTCCATTTTTCTTGGATACAAGTCAGGATATTGGCTATTGAAGGAGTTGGGGGTTGCAAACCTCTGAAACCAGGCAACCCCAACTCCTTTAATAGCCAATATCCTGAGGATAAGGCAAATGGACAGGCTTCAAGATCACACCAATAACTCCATAAGCCCCAAAATTGACGAGCGCCTGATTCCACCACATCATGACACATTTTACAACAGGGGGCTCTCAAGGTCTAGAAGTTACAGCGTTCGCCTCTCGTTCAACAGGCATCGCGTTCGAAACCTGACGGCGACAGGAACTTATTTTTCTCAAAAAAATTGTCATGTTTTCCTTCCGCTTCCTTTTCTGCTCTCTAACCATGTTCTGTCTTCTGCTTTCGTTTCCACTTTCTGCTCCCCCCCTCTCTCTTTGTCCCCTCCTCTGGGCTCCTGATTCTTTCTGCAGCCTTTCTACTTGTACTCCTTGGCTCCTTCTTACTGCTGCCTTTCAGCCACATCCCTGATCTTAGGGTAGGTGACCTAGTCTTTCTCGATAAGGGCGAAAAATCTCAGAAGTCTTCTGTGCAAGTTGCACACATTAAATATCCCTTGGTGGTCCAAATCTGATAAGAGTAGGCTTTGGCCGCCTCCTGGGCGAAGTTCAAAATTAATTCCAACCAAACTGAAAACGTTTAATGCGTCCCGCTCGCTCATATGACCTTATGTAGTTGGGAGCGCAGTAAAACACTTCCCAAAACAAAACATATGACACCAAACCACTCACTTTGTCTCGGTTTATCTTCTCCACAGTTCCAGGATGCGTGCTGAAGATCTCCGCATACTTATCAGCCAAGTCGCTTGAGATGCTCGACGCTGGGCTCCCATCTGTGTAAGGCACGATTGGGTGGTCAAAAGGTGAAAGGTCATAGGCTACTGTGCCCTGGTCACCAACCTCTTGATAGTCACGGGACCCTGTATTCATGTTGAGGATAGCCATGCCGCCAGCCGTCAGGCCAAGGGGTACAAGCAACTGTGAGGAAGATTTGAGGTGAAGTGAAGGGTTATATACAAGGACGATCATGATTGTTGTACCAGTACATAAGAGATGAGATGAGATGACGTGATATAAGATGAGATGACATGAGATGAGACGAAATGGGACCGGATGAGATGAGATGGGATGGGATGAGGTGAGATGAGAAAAAGATGAGATAAGATGAGATGAGATGATACAATGACCATTGCACTACTACTACTATGAGATGAGAAGAGATGAGATGAGATGATACAATGAAGGTTTTGACCATTGCACTACTACGAGTTGAGATGAGGTGAGAAAGGATGAGATGAGATTAGATGAGATGAGTTGAGACGATGACAGTTGGGACTAAAGCACTAACACAGCAAGCTAAGTTAAGCTAGG
>NW_004798087.1:58662-61162 GCF_000002075.1 Aplysia californica | reverse complement strand
TTATTTCCGGGGTGCCTTGATAGTCGAAGCAGACTTTGTGCTGTTGAGGCTAAAGAGGTGAGCAGAGTAAGCCCGATGCCCCGTTTTGACTTCTCTGTTGACATCCACTCCTTGGCTCTCATATGACCTTATGCAGTTGCGAGCGCCGTAAAAACCCTACTCAAACTTTAAAAATCCTTGAACCAAGGGTGAAGAAAGTGTTCTGTGTGTTTGCCGTTTATTTTTTGCTGTTTTTTCTTATTGGACTGCTGTACACTACTATAGTCTGGGAGACACCCCCCCCCCCCAATAATCAATGTAATAGCCAGTTTATCATTTATAGAGGGTGTCAAACTCTACAATTTTGGCACAATGTATTTTGAAGCTATCGTCCACAAAACCAAACAAGATTAATCTTTTGGGCAAGGAATATGACATTCCCTAATGGACTTCCGAGTCAAACTTGATGAAGTAAAAGAGAGGTCAGTTGGAATAATATTATAGTGTTGCACTAGCCAGCGCTATCCTTCAAATGTATCAAAACAAAGCAGATAGGGATTGGACGAAACTTTCTTTTACAATGTGCTCTGGGTATAAGGTTGTGTCATTTTGCAGAAGCATAACTTTAGTTTGATCGATGTAATGTTAGTAAAATTGAAGATGGGGGGAATTGGAAGAGGAAGAGAGAGAATGAGAGGGAGCGAGAGAGAGAGAGAGAGAGAGAGAGAGAGAGAGAGAGAGAGAGAGAGAGAGGAAGGAAGGGAAGGATGGAGAATGGGAGAAAAAGGATCACCATTTGACTTACATTCTTTGTATAATTGTATAGCTCGTTAAGTGCTTTCGTAGTGGAAATGCATAATATAAATACAATGTCTTCTTCTTCTTCTTCTTCTTCTTCTTCTTCTTCTTCTTCTTCTTGTTGTTCTTCGTCTTCTTCTTCTTCTTCTCCTTCTCATATATACCTAATTCTCCTTGAGCGACAAGTCGTGATTGGACACCAGCCTTCACGTCTGTCTGAGCATTGCCTGAGCCATTCTGATAAGCTGGGTTCTGGGCTCCCTCGTCAGGCTTTTGAAAGATGGGTCCCGGTGCTGCATTGTATCCAACTCTGCAATAGAAATCGCCGTGCACGTTGAAGGGCTATGTGTTTTGTCAAAGACAATCACTTGTTCAAACAACCACAAGTCATTTCCCCCTCCCCTTCTTTGCATTTTTTAAAACCCTATCCGTACGTCGTGTTTAACTATCGTATGCATACGACGTGGGGAACTCTGTGCCACCACTTTCCAAAGAGAAAATTTACTCAATTATCCGATCCATACGCTTTGAGATCTTCGTACTAGAAGTATTCTAAAATGTGTGAATAATTGCATTTATATAACACATATCCATGCTCAAGAGCATGCTCTATGCGCTTTACAACCCCAGCAGACCCTCTGAGAACACTCAGAAACATTCTCGGCTTCAGCGGAAGCATACAATGCAAGCTGTGGATTTCACGCGCTCAAACATTATCAAACTGACAAGATCTTTCACTGTCTATAGCCGGGTACCCATTTCCACCTGGGTGAAGTGAGGAAAATTTGTGCGAAGTGCCTTTCCCAAGGACACAACGTCGAGCCCCTGACGGGATTCGAACCACGATCTTACGGTTGCGAGTCCAAGAGCCTAACCACTAGGCCACCGACGCCACTATACAATCCCGGGGGTACAAAATGACTCCAGGGCGTATGGATAGGGTTAAAATATTACAATGACTCTGTCCAAGACGTCCATCTGTCTAAAACAAATCACTTTTCTCCCTGACAATGGGTGGGCCAGAGTAAGCCATTCTGAATATCTCATGGGCCAAAATAAGAGAAAAACAGGTGATTGAAAGACACAAACTTTCAAAAGTGAGACTAAAACTGACACTATAGCATTATGCCTCTTGGGCCATTTCATGAGATATAATGTGACATGAGGCGGTGGAAATCAGGCGCTCATCAATTTTTTGACATGTGGATTTATGGTTTCATTTTAAAGCTTGTTTATTTGTCTTGTTTTCGGGGGGAAAAATACTCATCTATCATGAATAGAAGTTGAGATATTTGCAATTGAAGGGAGGGAGGTCGCCTGGTTTCAGAGGTAAAATTAAAGAGAAAGTGGCAGCCAAAGTTTGGTGACTTCCAAAGCTTGAAAGTTCTTAACAACTGCAAACTTACATTTTTGTGCCTTAAATCAACATTGTTCAGTGAAATCCTTACTATCGTCATTTTTCTTCTACTTTTTTTTGCATGTTTGTCACTCTTTTGTCAACTTCTATTTCCGGGGTGCCTTGATAGTCGAAACAGACTTTGTGCCATTGAGGCTAGAGAGGTGAGCAGAGTAAGCCCTATTCCCCGTTTGGACTTCTCTGTTGATATCAACCCATGGCGCTCATATGACTTTATGCAGTTGCGTACACCAACATCTAGTGTATTGTACATACCTCAGGAAAACCTCTTCCATCGTGGTTGCCTTGTTTCCGTACCCTGAAATG
>NW_004798087.1:57475-58562 GCF_000002075.1 Aplysia californica | reverse complement strand
CTTTCCTCCCGTTCGACACAATTTAGATAATTAAGGGGGCTGGCTTCCGGCTCTAATTGTCAGGGCCAACCCTGGCTGAGAGGGATACAACAACATCCCAGCAGAAAGACCGAGATTCCATAAGAAAATTCTCCCAACTCGGGATTCGAACACGGGTCACCTGCGTGAGACATCAAAACGTCCAACCGCTGCATTACAGACCCATAATAATATAATGGTTTCTTAGTTAAGATCTAGATAGAGTATCATGACCCTTACAACACAAATAAGCCATATATATATAAGAGTCGATGACAAGAGGTGTTACTAGAGAGTAACAAACAAAAATAAAAGGAAAGAAGGAGACAAGAGGACGATGGATGTTTGACATTAAAGAAGGCGTAAATCACTTCATAGCACCCGCCAGCCGCCCACGATTTTTAAGATAATGACATGATTGTATGCTAGACTCTAACAAATATAAACCATCTGCATATTCAAGAATACACTACTATAATAATATTATCATAGCTATAAAAACGCGTATATTTTACTAATTATATTACGCCCTCATATCTGATCCCCTCGTTATTGCAACAATTAATCCGCCCACTCTAATCGCCACCCACCACCGACTCGGCTCTCCGCACGAGGGGTTATAATTAGATTCACGTGACATCACGTCAGCGGCGTCAAAACGGAGTGTGATATTGAGTTACCCGGCGAACAACGGCGTACAGAGAGAGAGAGAGAGAGAGAGAGAGAGAGAGTAACATGACGTTGTAGTTGCTGTTGCTCTTGTCGCCGCTGATTCTTTGACACCATCCTCCATACAGATGAGAGCAACAATTGTTTATACCTTATGTTTGCGGAAAACAAAAGAAACAACCAATTACTCTATGGAGAGTCAAGGCAGACCCACCCCCAGCCCCCCCCCCTCCCCCCAAAAAAAAGAGAGAGAAAAACTTTTTTAAAATCCTTCCCATTTCACCTCCTTTGTTTTGATACCCACACGCCAGACATCCTTCCTTTTAAACCATATAAATAAAACAAAACAAAATAAAGTAAAAAAACGAAAGAAAGTAAAAACTAAACAAAACGAAATACC
>NW_004798087.1:55119-56564 GCF_000002075.1 Aplysia californica | reverse complement strand
CGAGTATCAGAATCTTTTCTCCGAACTTATCCAAAACGCTACCAAGAAAAGAAAAAAACACAAAAAATTTCCGTTAAAAAAAATTTCATTAAAAATGTGTTACGATTAATTTCCTGCGCATAACAATATACCGCAAATCATAATTATTTTCCTAATTCACATTCGTGTTTTTCTTTTTTTTTAAACTAAATAGACTTTTAAAAATCGAAACACTTCTGAGAAATTATGAGATACAGAAATCACAAAGGGCACACTGTAAGTTCAATTGATATCATGCTGGACGACTCAGGTTTAGTTTCAGTAGGAGCTTTGCGGCACTTGCAAAACGATATGGTTATACGAGCGAAGAAGATTAATTGTGTTACAAGAGAGTACCAAATATATAAAAAGAAGGAGGAGAGATCAGGACGGTAGGCGTTGATAGGAAAAAAGGAGCAAACCACACCAGAACACCCACTAAGCACCCACTCAGCGGATGGTGAAATCCTTCATTAAAAAATAAATGAACGACGTGATTTACGCTCCCATCGACACAATCAATGGACGTTATGAACGCCGGTTGTTTTAATGAGTTTTTAAACGTTCCCCGCCCATTTGGCTCGTATCTATCAGACATGGATGTTACATTCGGAGGCCCCGCCTCTTAAATCATAAGCGTAGAGCGTTGAAACGGGTGTTGAACCTTCAAAACAAGGATAATGACTGGCAGAAGCGCAGGAGACAAAGGTACGTGTGGGACAAAGGAACGGCACGTGGAGAGAGGTGAGCGGCGAGCGCCACAGTTTAACCCTACCCCTACCTTACTTACTTATGTAGGTGCCTGGGTTATGTAAGGAAAAGCAGGCCACCTTTATCACATTTCTCTTTCTCCTGTTATTAACTGACATCAAAGACATCGAGCGGAATACAAACACACGGCACCCCCATCCCCCGCCCCCACTCTGATTGTGTTTTATTTGATTTTATAAAAGCCAGATCGTCGGAACTATGGTTTTTCTAGGGGGCGACCTGAAAGAAAGGGGGGGGGGGGGTCGTTTATGGTTTTCCCCAAGATCCGAATAAAAGATGGTTTAAAGGTTTTCGAGATCCGAGTAAAAGATTCTCTCTGGGTCTCTCAAGATCCGTATAAAAGGCAAGGAACACGGGGTAAAAAAAGGTTACAGCGCATCTGATAAAACAATGACGCCAGCGAAGAGGAAACAGGTCCCGGGGTATTTCCCCAAACCGTAACCAAGATGTGCAGATTTCTGAGACGAACGAGGGACAAAAACGTTCATTGGCTGCCAATCCGGCAGCCTCCGTCTACGTCAGTGGGGAAATCTAGGGTTGCCAGATTGCACTAGTTGCTGGTTTTTAATCTCTACTTTTTGTACAGTTATAACATATCTTTTTATACAAATGTTTAATGAAAGTTTTGTTCCTGGACAAGTAAGCACATATCACAC
>NW_004798087.1:47435-55019 GCF_000002075.1 Aplysia californica | reverse complement strand
GCCATAGAGGCTAGAGAGGTGAGCAGAGTAAGCCCTATTCCCCGTTTGGACTTCTCTGTTGATATCAACCCATGGCGCTCATATGACTTTATACAGTTGCGTACACCAACATCTAGTGTATTGTACATACCTCAGGAAAACCTCTTCCATCGTGGTTGCCTTGTTTCCGTACCCTGAAATGCCCAACTCGTCTCTGCGGCTCTCTAACTCCGTGAACAGTGTCGAGAACAGAGCGTTTTGGTCGTCGGGTAGAGAGTAGCGGATTTCTGATCCAATTTCCCCCTCGTAATCACTATGGAATGGAAAACATCTTATTTTAATCAAATCTGTAGTAACAAAGACATCTTTTGGCAAATTAAAAAAAATATGTTTTGCAAAATGGTCCTCGGATTGTGAGCGTGTAATACATATATATTATATATATGTGTGTCACGACACAGTGGAATCAGGTCACCTAAGTTAATTCCCTGTGCAAACAACAACTTCCCACTTCCAGCTTGCGTTTTCTCTCCTACATTATAAGGACACTGTGCAAGACATCCACATGTTTAAGACAATCAAGAAGGGAGCATCACAAACACAACCTCAAAACCCAGCATCACAAGAGAAGGTCAAGTACCTCATCAAATGCAATGCCAGGGAACAGTGGCTGAATGGATAGGCATTGGGCAAAACTGGAAAAAAAAACACCTGTATTTGCACACATGACTGCTCTCAACTCAGATGATGCACTAAATTCCCAGAGTAGAAGAGAACAAGTCACTATTTTTTGCCTGCGAGCACAACACATCCCACTGAATTCCTACCTTAACAGGATCCGCAAGGATACCCCACCTGACTGCCCACTGTGAGACTGCCAGGGTGAAACAGTGCCACACCCCCTCTTTACCTGACCAGCACTTAGTGACCTATGTAGTACTTACCTAATCCCCCCGCCCCAGATATCGCTGATAAAAACCGGTAAGTTCTTTGCCATATCGACAAGCCAAAGGCCTAGAGCTCAGGTGGCCGCTGAATCGGAAAAAGTAAAGTAAAAGTAAGGTAAAGTTTAAGACAACCACCACACTATTTGTGTGGTGTCGGTGGCCTACTTATTAGGCTACCGGACTCGTAATTGTGAGGTTGCGGGGTTGGGGGTTCAGGGCGAGGGCCCGACGTTGTGTCCTTGGGAAAGGCACTTTACACGAATTTTCCTCACTTCACCCAGGTGGGAATGGGTACCCGGCCATAGACAGCGAAAGATCTTGTCAGTATGTTAGTGTTTTAGCGTCTATAAATGGCTGCTGGCACTGTATGCTTCCCAGGAAGTTGAGTTCGTTTCAGAAAGCTCTCAGGTCTGCTGGGGTAATATTATAGATTGTGAAGCGCATAGAGCTTTCTGTCGAGCGGGGATTTGCGCTGTACAAATGCTATCTATAATTATTATTATTATTTTCACCTTGACACCGGGTGCCATCTTGGACAAATCTGACTTTACTTTGTTCACTAACCTTCCAGGCACTATAGAGCGGACAATCTGTGTGATTTCCTCCACTTTGCATCCGTCTCCCTTCACGATGATGAGGCGGTACCCACCACCTGGTAACCAAAAAAAAAAAAAGATGGTAAAAGACAACAAAAGGCTAGGGTCAGTTTTAGTAGAGGTTTTATGGCGCTCGCAACCGCATAAGGTCATATTAGCGCCAGAAGGCTATTAGAAGTGTTACAATAGAGTAACAAACATAAAAAAGAAGAAGGGGAGATAAGGACGATAGAAGTTTGATATGAAAGAAGAAGCAAACCACATCAGACCACCCGCCAACCACCCACAGCAAGGGTAAAGCACCCGCTTCCGTGAGCCGAGACTTCTTTTTATCGTTGGGAGCTGGGGAAGGGTCTTGATTGAAAGAAGGTTCCATGTGAGTTTTGTGGTTGGTTCGACTCCGAGGCTCCCCACCCGCCACCGAGCCCAACAAGTAGACACATTGCTCGGATAACCGAAGCTGTGCCAGGGCTACCCCGGAGCTATACTCTCAACGAGAAAGTACAAGGCCGTCCCGTCAAGATTGACCCAGGGACTGAAGGGGTTTCAGCTCCCAACCGATTGAGTGGCATGGGCCTTCCACCCTCCCGTCTAAGAGGAAAACCTGGGCTAAAGGGGTGTGTTGGCGAGGGACAGTCCGTCGACAGATCTCACCTCAACCGCCAGGTACCTTGTACCCCTCCGCACGGGTTGCACCTCATAATCAACGAGGCGCCCACTCTGTGGGATGGGTGACCTCTCTTTTTACTGCACTTGAGGTCAGCCGTGGAAGAAAAGATTGAAGAAGAAAGAAAGAAAGAAGGAGAAGAGGAAGATACACCAAAGTTAGTGTCGCATTCGAATCCCAGAGGGTTGGGGTCTGTGTGCGACACCTCGTCTTTGAAAGGGTTACACCTCCTGCAGACGAAGCAGTGGGTCTATTTATATCCCGCCGACCCACAGTTGTATCATTTTGCTGAAGCATAACTTGTTTTTTAACGTATTGATTGATGTGATGTCAGTAAAACTGAAGATGGAGGGAATTGGAAGAGGAAGAGAGAGAATGAGAGAGAGAGAGAGAGAGAGAGAGAGAGAGAGAGAGAGAGAGAGAGAGAGAGAGAGAGAGAGAGAGAGAGAGAAAGAGAGAGAAAGAGAGAGGATGGAGGGAGGAAGGGAGAAAAAGGAACACACTTGGACTTACATTCTTCGTATCATAGCATAGTGCACTAAGTGCTTTCCTAGTGGAAATGCAAAATATAAATATAATTTCTTGTTGTTGTTGTTGTTGTTGTTGTTGTTGTTGTTGTTGTTGTTGTTGTTCTTCTTCTTCTTCTTCTTCTTCTTCTTCTTCTTCTTCTTCTTCTTCTTCTTATCATATATACTTAATTCACCTTGAGCAACCAGTTGTGATTGGACAGCAGCATTCCCGTTTGTCTCAGCATTGTCTGAGCCATTCTCATAGGCTGGGTTGAGGCCTGCCACGTCAGGCTTTTGAAAGGTGTGTCCCGACGCCGCACTGTCCCCAACTCTGCAATAGAAATCGTCGTGCACTTTGATGGGCTATGTGTTCTGTCAAAGACAATTACCGGTACAAACAACCGAACGTCATTTCCCCCTCTCCTTCTTTGCATTAAAAAAAATATTATCATAATGACACTGTCCAAGACAGTGGGTGGTTGGCAGGTGCTCTGGTGTGGTTTGCTTCTTCTTTCCTATCAAACATCTATCGTCCTTATCTCCCCTTCTTTTTTATGTTTGTTACTCTCTCGTAACACCTCTTAATCTTCTAGCGTTCATATGACCTTATGCAGTTGCGAGCGCCGTAAAACCTCTACTTAAACAAAAAACTACACCAACATCTATAGTGTTTTTACACACCTCAGGAAAACCTCTTCCATTGTGGTGGCCTTGGTTCCGAATCCTGAAATGCCTAACCAGTCTCTGCGGCTCTCTAACTCCGTGAACAGTGTCGAGAACAGGGCGCTTTGTTCGTCGGGTAGAGAGAAGCTGATTTCTGATCCAATTTCTTCCTCATAATCACTGCGGAATAAAAAACATCTTATTCCAATTAAATCTGTAGTAACAATGACATCTTTTAGCAAATTAAAAAAAAACATTTTGCAAAATGATCCTGAGAAAGCGAGAATGTACATACATATATGTGTCACGACACGGTGGAATCAGGCGCTTATCTACATTAGGGCATTTTGAGTTATTGGTATCATCTCAAAGCCTGTTTATTTGCCTTGCTTGGAAAAAAAATCGTTCTATCTAGAATAGAAGTCGAGATATTTGCGCTTTAAGGAGGTGGGGGTCGCTGGGTTCACAGGTAAAATTAGTGAGAAATTGCTGCCAAAGTTTGGTCATTTCCATGGCTCGAGAGTATTTGAAAACGGAAAATTTACATTTCTTATGCCTTTAATCAATGGTACTCAGTAAAATCCACACAGAAAAAAAAGAAAATTAGAAAAATATTGCCGAACAGCCAAAACATGCAAATTTCTTTGATTTCAGTATTTTGATGAGCGCCTGATTTTACCACGATGCCTCACATATTACCACAGTTTTGGACTCTTGACAAGAGTTGTAGGTACAATGTTAGTTATAACAATCACCATGGGTGGTTGGCGGGTGCCACTGTCAAATCCTACTTCATTTCTTTCCTTCTGCCTGCCTCCCTTTTCCCTTGTATTACATGGCCATTATCTCTACATACTATATTTGTGAAAGCTCGTCACTTAGGCGGCCTGAAACTTCCCAACCACTTAACTTTCAAATTTGAAAAAAATTGACGGTGGTTCAAAATTATTTAAAAAGTGCGCAGTTATATTAAGGAGTCTGATGTCTCTGTAGTTTGATTTTCTGTTTTTCATTAGTTTCGTTTAGATCTAATCTCGGGAAAGTTCGTCTTCTAAGACGCCATTGTAAACAAGTGAGGCTTCCGTTCACATGCAGCGTGCACTAAACCCACAGTGACTCGGCGATCAATTCTTTTGATTCCGTTCATCCTGGATCGGAAAAGTAAAGTAAAGAGTCTGTTCATCTAACGAGATACCAGCTAGTTGGTATATATTTGTCTATATATGTGTATTTTTGCACTCAAACTAAAACCTGTAGGTGTCAAATGAAAAAAAAACAACACCAGGGTCAGTCACATTAATCCTATTATGACTCAGCCTATTTCAAATCTCTTTTACTTTTAGTTTTAGTAAAAGTTTTACGGCACTTGCAACACAATAAGGTCATATAAGTGCCGCAGATTAGAGGTGTTACAAGAGAATAACAAACACAAAAAAAGAAGGAGGAGAGATAAGGACGATAGATGTTTGATAGGAAAGAAGAAGCAAACCACACCAGAGCACCCGCCAACCACCCACTCAAATCTATTTAATGATGATAATAATAACAATAATAATAATAATAATAATAATAATAATAATAATAATAATAATAATAATAATAATAATAATAATAATAAATAGCATTTGTATAGCACATATCCCCGCTCTACAACGCTCTATGCACTTTACACACTATAGGCCGAACATTATCTCAACAGACCATAGAACACTCAGAAACTTTCTCAGTTTCCCGAGAAGCACACAGCGCAAGCAGCTGATTAAGCCTTCAAACACTAACTAATTGACAAGATTTTTCACAGGGTATACCCATTCCCACCTGGGTGAAGTGAGGTAAAGTAAAAATAAGGTAAAGTTTAAGACAACCACCAACTACTTTTTACATAATAATAATAATAATAATAATAATAATAATAATAATAATAATAATAATAATAATAATAATAACAATAATAATAATAATAAATGACATTTATGTAGTGCTCAACCCCGATTAAAGTACACAGGCTCTGAGCGCTTTACAAAACAGTACAACGTACAACAGTAACATAAAACATTGTGTTCTGATTAAAGAAAATTATTCTAAATATCCATCTTATCAATTTAAAAACAGAAACGATTTCAGCTGACATTTGAATTAATCAAAAGATTCGATCTCTCTTAAAGTACTTTGTAAAGCATTCCAGATCTTGGGGCCTTGGTATTCAAATGCCCTTTCACCTATTGTTTTAAGTTTCATACCTGGTGCCATCTTGGACAAATCTGACTTTACTTCGTTCACAAACCTTCCAGGCACTGTAGAGCGGACAATCTGTGTGATTTCCTCCACTCTGCATCCGTCGCCCTTCACGATGATGAGGTGGTAACCAGCACCTGGTAACCCCAAAAAATGTGTTACAACGTGGTGGAATCAGGCTCTCATCAATTTTTGGGCATGTGGAGTTATTAGTATCATCTTAAAGCTTGTTCCTTTGTCTTATGCAACTGCATAAGGTCATATGAGCGCCAAGAGGTGGATGTCAACAGAAAAGTCCAAACGGGGAATCAGGTTTACTCTGCTCACTTTTCTAGCCTCAACAGCACAAAGTCTGCTTCGACTATCAAGGCACCGTGGAAATAGCAGTTCACAAGAGAGTGACAAACACACAAAGGAAGTAGACGGAAAACGACAATAGTAAGGATGAGGAAAGAAAAAAGCAGAAGTTCCACCACCCTTTCCCACTGACCGTAAAGTTTTTTCAGGAACATGGAGGTCCCGCAGCACTTGACCACGCCCTCCGCCATGATAGCGATCCTGTCCCCGAGCGCGTCCGCCTCGTCCATGTAGTGGGTGGTCAGCAGGACGGTCCGGCCTCGTTTGTTCCGCTGGAGGACGTCCCAGATGTGCCGGCGAGCCCCCGGGTCCATGCCAGAGCTGGGCTCGTCCAAGATCACCACCTGAACAGAGGAATAACAGAATGATGTCACTTCATGCCAAGCTGTTTCCAATGCAATTCTTTGAATATCCTGATAACGACGGTGCTGGGCTCGTCCAAGATCACCACCTGAACAGAGGAATAACAGAATGATGTCACTTCATGCCAAGCTGTTTCCAATGCAATTCTTTGAATATCCTGATAACGACGGAGCTGGGCTCGTCCAAGATCACTACCTGAACAGAGGAACAGAATGGCGTCACAACATGTCAAGCTGTTTCCAATGCAATTCTTTGAATATCTTGATAACGACTCCGAATAATCTCACCAAGAACCCTTCTTCTGGGACAGTAACCCACTTTCAGCACTTTTTAAGGACCCTCGGGCAAGTGTTGAGTTCCTGCATGCTGTCGGCATCGGTGACCGTTTATGACGCCACAGCGCCAGAAGAAAGAGAGAATAATCTCACAGTTTTCATAGAGCAGAGAGAACATTGGGTTTCTGACCTCATGATCATAGTAACTCAATCTAAGGTAACGAAATACAATTGGGAGGCATCATGGTGAAAGCAGGCATTCATCAAAATAATCAAACCAAAGAAATCTGCTTTTTTGGCAGATGGGCAATTTTTTTCTAATTTTCTTTTTTTTTGCTCATCATCTTTACGTACATCTAAAAACATATTTCTGTGTGGATTTTACTGAAGAATGTTGATTTAAAGCACAAAAATGTAAATTTGCAGCTCCTAAGAACTCTCACGCTTTGGAAGTCGCCAAACTTTCGCGGCCATTTTCTCGCTAATTTTACATCTATAATCGACAACCCCACCTCCTTCATTCGCAAATATCTTGACTACCATTCATGATAGATGAGTATTTTTTTCACCAAAAGCAAGACAAATGAACAAGCTTTAACTCCACATGTCCAAAAATTGATGAGTGCCTGATTCCACTACTACATTCATGATCCAAGGAAAAAAATATAATGACTTTACTACATTCATAACCCAAGGAAAGAAATATAATCACTTCGCTACGTTCATGACCCAAGCAAAGAAATATAATGACTTTACTACATTCATGATCTAAGAAAAGAAATATAATGACTTCACTACATTCATGATCCAAGGAAAAAAACGTTGTTTGCAATCTAGAAAGGAAAAAAATCAAATTGCTGAACTAAATTCAGGAAATATTTCTCTTTTTTAACCCTTTTGTTTCTTCGAAGTTGTAAGTTTTTGTACGTTTTTGAAAAGAAATGCAGAATCTTATCATCATGAGGAAATAAAAGGTAAAAAACCCCCACAAAT
>NW_004798087.1:46024-47335 GCF_000002075.1 Aplysia californica | reverse complement strand
CTCTCTCTCTCTCTCTCTCTCTCTCTCTCTCTCCCTCCCCACTGCTTCAAGAGACAATTTAAGAAAACTAATCTGAACAAAATAATATCAACAAAAAATAACCACCTAAAAAGGTCAACAAAAGAGCCTTGAACTGACAAAAGTGGCGACATTTTCGCCAAAGACAAAAATCTGTACAAACCAGGAACAACAACTAACAGTCACACACAACAATTCTCCAGCTTGCCCGAGTGACTTGCCCTTTCTCTCCACTCACAACATCTCGATTGTTCCGGAATTTTCATTACCTGAGAAACTGCTACTTCAAAAGAGTTGGGTTTTTTTTACCCTCTTTACATTCCATAAATAAGAATATAAAGGGCGCATGAGGCAAATTAAGAATGGCTACTTAGCAAGGAGTAAAGATGAGGGGGAGGGGGGGGGGCGTAATAATTAATTAAAAACATGGAAAGGTGACAAATGACCTTGTTCGTGAGTTTTGTTGATGAGAGAGGGATAGGGAGAGCCAGAGAGAGAGGGGGAGAGGGAGAGAGAGAGAGAGAGAGAGAGAGAGAGAGAGAGAGAGAGAGAACGAGAGTACGGGTAGACAAATAAAGGCCACACAACTTAGCACCCTAACCCACGTGGAGCACACACGTACATTCCCCTTCAAGTATTATGACGTCACAGCTCTGGGAGTGGGTGCGCGGGAAAAGTAGACCATGGCATCTGCTTCTCATTTTGAAGAGTAAAATGTCACAGGTCAAACAGTTGTTTTATACAGAAGCTCGGGCTCCTGTGCTATATGGACGTGTCATGTACTGTAATGGGAAGTTGTACTGGTTTAACGTCTTTGCAAAACTATTACCTTTGCCTGAGTTTTGTTTGAGTAAAGAGAAGCACGCTGACACAGTGATGGTCATTTAGTGCTGGCAAAAAGTAAGACAGACAGACAGACAGAAACACCAGAAAGAATGAAAGGAAGTGGGACCTACCAGTGGTGCCCTCCAACGACCTGCAGCTATTTCCTTGTCTAAGACACTTTTTCCTTCGAATGTCAAAGTATCCGATATTCGGACCAGGCCACAAAAGACAATTTGTGGAAAGTGCATTTTCCAAGGACACAACACTGGACTGAGCCGTGTCTCGAAACCCTGAACCAGCAATCTCGCTGTCACAAAGTCCGAAACTCTAACCAGTAGACTCCCGAAGCCACTGTTTTCTTTGCCTTAGCCACGGGGAAATAAAAAAAAGGGAACCTCACCACCCCCCTCCCCCCAAAGTCCTCGGAAACAAAGAAATCCGACCTTCTCTATCTTTCTCTCTCTCTCT
>NW_004798087.1:43754-44957 GCF_000002075.1 Aplysia californica | reverse complement strand
TCTCTCTCTCTCTCTCTCTCCATCCCCCACTTCCCTTACACATCCTTCGTAATGTCATCATTCAATCATCAGATAAAAAGCAAATATTATTATCATTTAAAAATCTTCAAAACAAAGTCGGTTTTATTAACTAATCCTGCTTTGCAAAGGCAATTCCCTTAACAAGCGTTCACCGCTCTTCAAACAGGAAGTTCGTGCCTTTGGAAATAAAAACTCCCGTGTTTGCTTTTATTAGATATACTCGACTGAATATGAAATATGAAACTGGTTTGTAATGTGCGTGCGTGTGTGTGTGTGTATATATATATATATATATATATATAAATATATATATAGTATAATTTAATCTAATCTAATCTAACTTAATATGCAGGACCGTGTCAAGGATATTAGCAAATTTGGATACGCCCCTGCAAGCAAACACAAAAACCTACACACTTTATGTGTACACACGCTCATAAACGCGCTTTCACAACACAAAAAGAACGAGCTACCGACTCATACATTCCTAATCCTATTTCTTCAATCATTTTCCCCAACAAACATACACACACACACATACACACACACACACATACACACACACACACACACACACACAGAGAGAGACACACACACAGACACAGGCAAAGACACAGACACACACACACAAACACACACACACACACACACTCGCACGCACGCACGCACACATACGGTAACACACATACACACCTCCCCTTATCAAAACCCACAGTTCCATCACCAGGGTCTTGTGTGTACCCGCTCCTTAGCATGACAAAGCACTCTGTAGACTGACGTACACACAGACACAGGCTGCCTCAAAACACACACACACACACACACACACACACACACACACACACACACACACACACACACACTCACACTCACACGCACAAACACACACCTATGTTTGAGCACAATGATATTCAAAGAGGAAACTAGGTGACCCGGCACGTTCACGCACACAGGTGTGTCTTTGTGTCTTTGTGCCAGTGTGTCTGTGTGTTGGTGTGTTGGGCTGTTGGGGTGGGTTGGTATGGCTATACAAATGTGGGAAAGTACAATATTATTGTGTTCCGTAATAGATTCATGTATGCATAAGTGCGTGCAGGTGTGTGCATTTATATATTTCGGTAGGTTTGTTGTATGTGAGAATGTGATGGTATATATATTTATATGTGTGTGTGTGTGTGTGTG
>NW_004798087.1:38426-43367 GCF_000002075.1 Aplysia californica | reverse complement strand
CCCCCCCCCCCCCCCCCGCAGAGAATGGTGAGCTTCGTATATGTGTACTGTGTACAAGGACAAACAAGTTTTTCAATGGAGGACTCGTTTACTCAAACTCCTTATCTCCGGCAAGCCATTCGCTCTCAGCGGCTCGCAGTTGGAACAGCGGTGCAGGTGAGCCACAGGCGGCAGCTCGGGCACATTCCTTAAGATGACTCTGACGTCAAATTACTTTTCAGCAATTGCTGAAAACAATTCACATTTAGCGGAAGTTCATTCATTAGACGAAGACTATCAAACTAGGTCACCTTGTTTTCATTTAACTCTTTAACCCCGAAATTATTTTAGAGTTAATGACCAAGTTAGTGATCAATATGCCATTTTTAGATTTTGTACCAAATGAAAGCCTCTTCATGGTGGTGGGGATTTCTCCACCTAAGAGAAAAAAAAAAGTTACTAAACAAATAAAAAAACACGGCTGACCTTGGAGCCCCCGATGAGAGCGATGCCCACCGACAGCTTCCTCTTCTGACCACCAGACAGATGCCGAGCCTGGGTGTTCTCTTTGCCGGTCAAGGACATGTCGTTGACGACCGTGGCAATCAGGGCGTCCAGGTTCCCACTGACTCCTTTCATCTGACAGACACATGTAGGGCCAAATCATAGATCAATAAAACGACACTTTTATAGATCACGTAATGGGGGAAGGGGAGGATATAAAAACAAATAAATAAATAAATAAATAAATAAATAAATAAATAAATAAATAAATAAATAAATAAATAAATAAATAAATAAATAAATACTAGGCCTACCTAGTTTTGAGAAATTCGATGAGTTACACATCATGTCTTGCTCTTTCAAATACAAATCTTTGAATATATTGATAATGACCCTGAATAATCTTACGATTTTGGTAGAGCAGACAGAACATTTGGTTTCTGACCTCATGATCTTTATAACTCAAAATGGCCAAAATTGTCGGATAGAACTGAGTAATTCTAAGGTAGCCATCAGGCACACACATGTACTTGTGGCATCGGTGGCCTAATGGTTAGGCTACCGGACTCGCAATCTTGAGGTTGCGGGTTCAAGGGTTTGAGCCGCGGCCGGACGTTGTGTCTTTGGGAAAAGCACTTTACACGAATTTTCCCCACTTCATCCAGGTGGGAATGAGTACCCGGCCTTAAGCTGACATTCTACATGCCTGAAAAACCGATGCGAACTTCGGGTGCAAATTTCGCGTGCGAACTATTTTTTTCGCACCAACCTTTTCGTCATTGTGTAAATCCATATAGGCGTACTGGAATTTCGCATGGCCGAGTCCGAAATTCGCATGCGAAGATTTTGTTTCGTAACGAGGGAGCGAAACTTTTTTCTTCGGCACCCGAATTCTTCGTGAAGTGGGTGGGGCTAATTTCAAGCCAAATCTACTTCAAAGGAACGAAGCAGCATGGAAGCACTAGGTAGGTGGGAAAACGTCGAAATGTTGATTTCCTTGGTTCGAGAGAGAAGTGTTAAAATTAAAACTAAGACTGAAAAGAGGTTTTTATTTTCAAGGCGGCTGCCATTTCCATGGCAACTACTTAAAAAAAACAATTTATGGGAAACTTCCGGAAGTCTAAGTCTAAGTAATCTATCTATGCTATCATTTATCGTTTAAATCATGCAATAACAAAAATAGCATTTCTCTCCACCCCCCCCCCCCTTAAATGCACTTGAATATAACTTCTAACATACATTAATTATAACTTAAGACTGCTGTCTGTGCCGCAGCCACATCAGCCAGCGCCATCAGTGATAGGACCGAAGCTTCGAAAAGAAAACGACCCAAGAAAGCAAAGCTTATGAAGGAAGGACCATCATCAAGTCTGGACGAAGCAATTTAAAGCCTGCTTTCGTAGGAACAAGAGCTCTAACAGCAAAGTTCTTTCGTTTTCAACGTAGAGTGCTTGCTCTGGCTGAACTGGTGCCGTGATTTCAGTCAGAAATGATGGGTATGAATTTCGGGTATATGGAAGGAGGGCTCTTTTTTCATACGAAATTCGGACCCGAAGTTCACATCGGTTTTTCGGGCATATGGAATGCCAGCTTTAGACAGCAAAAGATCTTGTCAGTACGTTAATGTTTTAGCACCCATAAATGGCAGCTTGCACTGTATGCTTCCCAGGAAGTTGAGGTTGTTTCAGAATACTCTCAGGTCTGTTGAGGTAATAATACAGCTTGTAAAGTGCATAGAGCTCGCTGTTGAGCAGGGATTTGCACTATACAAATGCTATCTATTATTGTTATAAGTAAGCTCTCCTTGTACCTTAGCAAAGAAGTATTAAGAAGAACGAGACAGAGCCCAGTCAGAGATGAGGTGGGAAGAAGGCGTTGGCGATGGATTGGACACACTTTCAGGAAGTCAGGCAGCTGCATAACAAGAAAAGTGTTAAATTGGAACCCACAGGGTAAAAGATCAAGGGGAAGTCCACGTGGAACCTGGAGAAAAGTCACGGAAAAGGATGTACAGAAAAGTGGGAAGATGTGGAGTGACATCAAGCGACTAGCCCAGGATAGGGAAAGGTGGAAAGTGTTTGTTCGTGGCCTATATCCTGATCCAGGGTGAAAAATGCAAGGATGATGATGATGTACCTTAGCAAAGAAGTACAGGTGTTCTCGGACGGTCAGCAGGTCAAAGAGAATATCGTGTTGTGGACAGAGACCCAGGGTCTCCCGGACTTCGTCAATGTTGGACCGAATATCGTATCCGTTGACCACTGCTGTACCGGAATTGGGAGCGATGAAGCCTGGAGGAATAGAGGAGAAGTGGTTTAGGATTAAGCAAGAGTTTATCGATCTTCACAGGAATCACAGAAATTGATGTGCAGAAAAGTAGGAAGACATGGAAGAACATCAAGAGGCTAGCCAAGAATAGAGAGAGGTGAAAAGTGTTTGTTCGTGTCCTGTACCCTGATGCATGGTGAGAAAGGCAATGGTGATGATCATGATGAGGATGATGAAGGGAAATTTTGGGTAGGCACTACAGAAAAGCAACATAAGAAGATTCAGCATCAGCACAGAAATGCACTCATTATATTCATGCACAATGATGTAATTCAATTATGCATGACTCACACATACAAGCATGATGTTAGAAAGAAAACGAACTCTTTGCAAACATTCCAAGTAAATATTTTCAAGAATACATTTTGATAACAACTTCCTTGTTATCTTTAATGCAAGTTTTCTCGGTGCCAACATTCAGTTTTTTGGCTTTCCTGTTAACTTGTAAAAGCTGCATATATACCTTACTTTTAAAATGATGCCAGATATAAATGCAATATGTTATTATTATTATTATTATTATTATTATTATTATTAGTAGTAGTAGTAGTAGTAGTAGTAGTAGTAGTAGTAGTAGTAGTAGTAGTAGTAGTAGTAGTAGTAGTAGTAGTAGTAGTAGTAGTAGTAGTAGTAGTAGTAGTAGTAGTAGTAGTAGTATTATTATTGTTATTATTATTAGTATTAGTATTAACACTACTACTATTATTATTATTTTTTTAAAATTATTACTACTACTACTACTACTACTACTACTACTACTACTACTACTACTACTACTACTACTACGACGACGACTACTACTACTACTACTACTACTACTACTACTACTACTACTACTACTACTACTACTACTACGACGACTACTACTACTACTACTACTACGACTACTACTATTATTATTATTATTATTATTATTATTATTATTATTACTACTACTATAATTATTATTATTATTATCATTATTATAATTAGGCCTATTATTATTATTATTCGATCTAAATAACTCACCAGTGAGCATAGACATGGTGGTGGTTTTACCAGCTCCGTTGTGACCCAACAGCACAGTGATCTGGTCCTCGTACATGTTCAGAGACATGCCCGCCACAGCCACTTTCCCGCCGACGAAAGTCTACACAGCGGAGGAAACAATATACGACACGTTCTTTAGTTTTAGTTTTAGTTTTAGTTAATGTTTTATGGCACTAGCAACACAATAAGGTCATATACGTGACGAAGATTGTGTTACAAGAGAGTTACAAACGTAAAAAAGAAGAAGGGGAGATAAGGACGATAGATGTTTGATAGGAAAGAAGAAGCAAACCACACCAGAGCACCCACCAATCACCCACCCACCAACCACAACACGTTCAACATTTACCGCCAGAGAAAGTCTACACAGCGAAAACGACATACAACAAATTCAACATTTACCAAAGATCTTGGCAGTTCGCTAGTGTTTGGGTGCTTCATTAGCTTATGCAACACGATCAACATTTATGGAAGATCTTGTCAGTTTGTAAGTGTCTGAATGCTTAATCAGCTTGTGTAACGCATTCAACGTCTACTAAACATCTTGTCAGTTTGCTGGAGTTTCCGTGCTTCATCAGCTTATGTGAAACGTTCAAAATTTACCAAAGATCTTGGCAGTTTGTAAGTGTCTGAATGCTTAATCAGCTTAGGCAAAACGTTCGACATTTATGGAAGATCTCGGCAGTTTGTAAGTGTCTGAGTGTTTTATCAGCTTATGCAACGCGTACAATATTTACCAAACAAGTGTTTTGTCTCTGGTGTTAAAAGTACTCAAACTGACTTAAGAGTGCTTTAAAAAAGTCACAAACAGTCTAACATGCACACAGCGAAATATCAGTGGGATGCAGAAATCGTTCCATTATGTTTGGAAATGAATTTTGCTTTGTACGTGTTTTGAATACAAAGAAAAATTTTGCATGTAAGAAAAAATTTACATATAAGATGAAATTCCTGATTGGTAAATCTGTTTGCTATGTGTGTGTGTTTCACTATGTGCGCGTTCGTTATATGCATGCTAAACTGTGTTATCATTATTATTATCACTATTATGATGATGATGATGATGATGATGATGATGATGATGATGATGATGATGATGAT
>NW_004798087.1:35999-38326 GCF_000002075.1 Aplysia californica | reverse complement strand
AAAGGGAGAGAGAGAGAGTGTGTGTGTGTGTGGGGGGGGGATGTTTTTGTTTTTTGGCAGTTCACGAGTATTTTTAGCGGCTAACAAACGAAAGGGGGGTGTGAATTTGCGTCATACATAGCTACCTTTCTAATTTCATCCACAACTGCATCTTGAGCGAGACGTATTTGTCTTTTGTCTGATCCTGTGAGCTTTTTCTCTCAACACTTGCACTTGTTTTCTCAGTGCGTGCCACTCTATGTGTTCCTCGTACGCCCGACAGACAAGCAGTACTTTTGCTTTCGTTACTGATGCATAGAGAGGAAGGTAGGCGGGGAAGTACAATGAAAGACAGAAGATAAGCAAAAAAGAAAGAAAAAAAAAAGAAAGGCCGGGTGCAGAAAGGCAGACAAAAAATGTGTTAGATGAAACGAATAAAAGAAAATAGAATGAGCGAAAAAAAACCCAACAAAACAAGTCTTGAGCTAAGCTACAGAAAAAACGAAGTAGCAAAACCCAAAACAGGTGGAAAACTACTAAGACAGATAGACAGAAGGGGAAAAAACGCAAAAGGTAGAGCAAATTCATAGAGGAAAGAAAAAAAAACTCAGAACAAAAACAAACAATAAACGAGGCAATTTTGCGCCAGAGAAAGAGCGACACCCAGGTGAGAGAGATCCAGAAGCTATGCGTGGAGGAGGTGAGCTCTTCCCCGGCTCCGAGTTTGCTCAACACACGACGGACCGAGACAGACAGGAACGTAGTACTAACTTACTTACTCAGGAGTTTTGATAACTCTTACCCTTAACTCGTTACTGAGATGGTTGGAGTTAAACTCTTTGCTCTCATAACACATGATTTGGGCAAGTTGTTGACTCGTTCCCTGCTAAGTGCTTTTACTACAAGGTGGTATAATGGCAAGACAAGCAATGATGTATCTGTACTTTTGTGCAGAAAGAGTTAAGAGCCCACGTCTCTGAATAGTTGAGCGTCAATGACGAGAAGCAGTGAAAAATTATGAAGATGAGATTATTTTCTCAACCATCCAAAAATCGTTCGGGGTTGAACCTGCGTCAAGATATTTTTCCTTCATTAAAGATTTCTTAAATTAAGCGTCTAAAAATTACAACTACACTGACAAGCGGCATCGATATCGATCTGACGTCAAAAACCCAGGTCGGTGACCCCCATCGCCTGTCCAGGAGCCGTGTATATCCTGGGTACACCTGGTATCTTCTAATGTCTGAGGAACACTACCAATTACGTCAGTCCTGGGAATCCCAAAAAACCTCAACCCCACCCACCTCCCACGATCCAACAATTTTGTCTTTGACCTGTGAACCTTTGACCTTTCGGGGGAGGGGAATCGCGCTGCTGGAATCTTGGAGCCCTTCGGGATTTCCCACACCAAAGGTTGGAGGTCAGCACTTCCTTCCGCAGCGGACGCGGAGTCGCGCCTCTGAGACCCACTAGATCTAGCTGTACCAAGATCTATGCCTGCGGACGGCCGGATATACCGCGCCGGTGGTTGGTGGGTGATCTGGTGGGGTTTGCTCCTTCTTTCCTATAAAAAAACAACCTACCGCCTTTATCTTTCCTCTTTCTTTTTCTTTTTCGTTTGTTATTATTCTCTTGTAACACCTTTATTCTTCGGCACTTATATGACCTAATTGTGCTACAAATACCGTAAAACGCTTGCTAAAACTAAACAAGGATATACTGCTGCCTTCTCTCGTCTAAATCAGTGAGTTTAGACAGGGGTCTCAAACTCAAAGAATTCGGGGCGGCGGGGAGGGGTTGGGGGTCACTGGAGGTAGGGTCTGCCTCAAATATTCTAACTGAAAAAGTTTCAAGAAAGAGCTTTTACACTATTCACAGCTATTCGAAGCGTGGCAAAGCCATTCGCATGCCGTGTGGTTTTTACGAACAATGAACTTTTGAAGAACATACTACGCAAACACTTGTTACTTGTTAGTTACCAAACAGAGTGATAAGTGGAGCCGACAAGAGTTCAAAACTATTCAACATTGAATGTTGCTGATTGACTTTCATAATAAACAAATTTGAAAAAAGAACATTCTCGTACGCTATTCGAATAGTGCGAATAGTGACTTCACTCTTCGAAGAGTCGAGGAAGCGTTGTTTCCTCGAAATCGCACAGCACTCCACTAGTAGTGTCCGGACGTGTGACGCAAACGAGGAATCCATTTCCACGACATAATAATTTCTGGAACGTATCAGTAGACTCTGCCGCAGAGTTCAGTAATTGACTGTTCGCCCTTGGGCTCTCAGGAGACGCACGTGACTGAAAAAATGTTCTCAAACCATCACCATATCGATTGCACAAG
>NW_004798087.1:35095-35793 GCF_000002075.1 Aplysia californica | reverse complement strand
AACCAGAGAGAGAGAGAGAGAGAGAGAGAGAGAGAGAGAGAGAGAGAGAGAGAGAGAGACATTACCAATTTCACGAAAAAACGCTGTTATTATCGTGTTACTTGGGGATTTTCTTTTGTTCTCTTTTCCTTTCTTTTAAAAAAAAGTTTTGTTTGAAAAGAGGGTGTCCTTTAAATTGAGAAGAATAAACTGAAAAAAAAAATAACCCAAACCTTAAGAGGAAAAATGAAGACAGCTGGGAAAAAAAATCTTCTTTACGCTATAGATCTACGAAAAAAACAAAAACAACATGTCTGTTGATATTGTTTCCTTTGCAAATTTTTTGCAACGTTATACTGTCACTATCCAAGATGTCCACATTTTCTCCTCGACAATGGACAGTTTGCTGGCCTGTCGCCTTGGCGGGACGATTTTGACAGTTACAGTAAAGTAGTAGTGATTTTGCAGCCTAGTGACGTCACCAAGGCACGCGAGCGGCGCTCTCCGAGAGAACAAAGTCGCATCACATGCACACATCGCCCTTAACCCAGTGGCAATAATTATTGCCGAGCGGGCCTCATAACTCACGACTTATCTCCCTGGCTCAGCTAATGGGCCCAGACCTGGGCTCACCGGGGGCGCGATTGCAATCTGCCCGCTCACATACCGACATGCTGGGCCCTGCGTTCGCTTCTCTCGCTCTCTCTCTCTCTCTCTCT
>NW_004798087.1:33693-34995 GCF_000002075.1 Aplysia californica | reverse complement strand
CTCTCTCTCTCTCTCTCTCTCTCTCTCTCTCTCTCTCTCCTAATGCCCAGTGCCCATTAGCACGGTCGGTTCGATTTACTAGCCAGTGAGGGCGCAAAGCGGCTATCGTTGTACAAACCGATCGCCCGACTCGTCGCCTTAAAAACGTGTGTTTTCAGACGACGAGTAGGGGTATCGGTTGGTGATCGTTTTGTATTAGAGAACCGATCCCCCAATGGGCACTCCGTATAAGGGACCCAGCCGTAATATCTGTTGTCACAATTCCCTTAAGTGGTTAGCTTGCATGCTCGCCTGTCTGTCTGTCTGCTTCTCTGTCTGTCTGTCTGTCTGTCTGTCTGTCTGTCTGTCTGTCTGTCTGTCTGTCTCACTCCACATTTACTTTCCACCCCTCCCCCGTATCTCACCTACCCCCCCCCTGCCCATACGCCAATCTAAATAATCCCCCCACCCTTCCCCGTCCCGCAAAAAGACCCTCTTAGACATCACATTACTTACAAACTCATATCAACCTCCTGATCACTCCCCTCCCCCTACCCAAACTCATGGACCCCCACCCCCACTCAACCCACCCTGGAGCTCCAGTACACACACCGCACCCTCACCAATACCCCACTCACCCACCCTCTCCTACTCATTTTTTCTGAGTCTCTGACTTGTTCAACACAGCCGCATCTTACAACTACAACAGCTGGTCCGTACCACACACCACCCTCCTCCCCTCTGACTCACACACATACACACAAGTTAGTATAACGTTTTTAGCATGCGAGAATACTCCAAACAAACAAGCAAAAACAAACAAATAAACAAACCAAACACTTAGCAACAAAAAGAGCACCATCAACAACAGCAATAACAACAAGAACAGCAGCAATAACAACCATAATAACAACAGTAGCAATACCAACATTAACAACAGCAGATGCAGCAAGAACAGCAGCAGAAACAACTCTTCGGGGCTCCGAACATTTCGAACGGATAGGCTACCACACACACACACAACAACAACAGCAATAACAACATTAACAACAGCAGATGCAGCAACAGCAACAACAACATCAACAGCAGCAGCAACAACGTAAGACCGCCAGTTCTGACAAACTAAAGACTCCCCCAGCCTGTCGCAGTCTGTCTGTCTGGCTGCTACTCTTACAAGAGTAAGTGGGACACTGAGTGGGCAGACTTATCGTGATGCAGTGGCAGAGAGGGGTCTAACGAGGAATGGCATCGGGATAGGGAGGACGGGGCGAGAGAGAAAGAAAGAAAGAGAGAAAGAGAGAGAGAGAGAGAGAGAGAGAGAGA
>NW_004798087.1:32376-33377 GCF_000002075.1 Aplysia californica | reverse complement strand
TGACTGTGTGTGTGAGAGAGAAAGAAAGAAAGAAAGAGAGAGAGAGAGAGAGAGAGAGAGAGAGAGAGATAGATAGAGAGGAGAGACCAGGAGAGAAACAGAGAAGAGAGCCACTGAGAGAAAAGGAAGGGGGCGGGGGCGACAGAACCGCTATGCCATGGGTCAGTGCGTTATTTCTACTCAGTCTTAAGTGAGGACTTCCTGTATAACTTCTCTCCTCCCTTCCCTTCTCTCCCCCTCCTCCTCTTTTTGCCACCACCCTTGCCCCCCTCCCCCCGCCCATTCGCCATAAACGTCCGCACCTTTAGCTATCCTGTCGGAAAAAAATTAAATGGTTATACAGAGTCATTAGTACAGCTATGTATGGTTGTTGTCAGAGCGCTTCTGTGATCGTAAGTGTATTTGTGCGTGAGTGTGTTGATGTGTGTTTGTGTGTGAGTGATAAATGTGAGTGCATGTGTTTGAGTGCGTGTGCGTGTGTGCGTGTGTGTATGTGTGTGTGTGTGTGTGTGTGTGTGTGTGTGTGTGTGAGTGAGTGTGTGTGTGTGTCAGTGAGTGTGTGTGTGTGTACACAGACACACATGCATTTGCTTGCAGACAC
Organism: Aplysia californica; assembly: GCF_000002075.1. NCBI lineage: Eukaryota > Metazoa > Mollusca > Gastropoda > Aplysiida > Aplysiidae > Aplysia > Aplysia californica. Next base: position 32,776 of record NW_004798087.1, on the reverse strand, counting down.
GCACACACAAGCAAACGCACACACCAATACAGGACGCAAGCAGACACACAGTTGTATTTTAAGCGTATACTGTGTCAAAGAATGAAAGGCAGAGACATACAAGATATTGGAGACTCCTTTGCAGCAAGTTTCATCTCGTGAGAAAACTTTCTGGCAGCCATCTTTTCTTTATACCCTGTGCGTTATCTTTTTTGATTTGCGGGAGTGTGGAGGAGGGGTTGTTGTTTTTACTAAAAATGCTCCCTGTGAAGCATCGATTCAACTGTCTCTTTGTCCCTGTCTGCACCCAAGGAAGTAAACGATACTGCATCTTGACTGGGTGTGGTAGAGTCAAGTGTGTGAGAACTGGGGGGAAAGAAAAGGGCGCGGTGCAAGAATGCATCAAAGGTCAAATACCAGG
>NW_004798087.1:30031-31277 GCF_000002075.1 Aplysia californica | reverse complement strand
TTTTATTTCTATTTCTTTCGCTTGCTCGCTTCTAAAACGTGGGTGCCAAGAGAAACACAGACAGACAGAGAGAGAGAGAGAGAGATAGAGAGAGAGACAGACAGACAGACAGAGAGAGACAGAGAGACAGAGACAGAGACAGAGAGACACAGACACAGACACAGACAGACAGACAGAAGACAGACTTACAGACAAAAAGAGAAGGGGTATCGAGAGACAAAAAGAAAGGGATTTAAAGAGAGAGATAGAAAATAAAAAGAGACAAAGAGAGAGAGATAGAGAGAAAGGAGAGAGAGAGAGAGATAGAGAGAACGGAGAGAGAGAAAGAGAGAGAGAGAGAGACAGAGAGACAGAGAGAGAGAGAGAGAGAGAGACAGAGAGAGAGACAGAGAGACAGAGAGGGGTGGGGGTGGGAGTGGGGGAACACGCCCTTATTACTTCAGCCAGAAACATTAAAAATCCGAAAATAGCTCAACATAAAGATGGCGAGCAACAAAAAGAAAACCACTGCACATCTATTATCTTCTACCTCCCGCTAGCAAACTGAAGGCGCCGTATCTGAAGAAGATTGATAAGACCATCTATAAATTACCCGAAACTTGAAAAAAGAAACCCACAAAAAAACCTATAAAGTACTACTCCCCATCCCAACCTTTGGTTTAAAGATCAGTCATTTCCACATTGCACTTACTACTGGAAGAAGATTGTTTTTCTCTGTTTTTTTTATTATTATTATTTTTTAGGTCTCTCTTACCCCCCCCCCCCTTCTTTTGGTGTTTTTTAATGAAGGGGGAGAGGGGGGGGGCAAAAAATAACGACAAAACAAAACTACAACAACAACAACAAAAACAACAACGAATTTTTCATTTGTAGCTTTTTTGCACTAGAGAGTTTTAAATATGGGCATGTCAGACTGTCTGTTACAGGGTGAACTGTGACGCAGCTGTTGACGTCACAGATGACGGAGGAACGGGCAAAAGGGATATCCCGATTCCGATGGAATGGCTCTTGAGTCTTGTTTATGTGTATGAAGGAAAAGGGGGAGGGGGTGGGGTGAAGGGTGAGCACTTCAATGTTTGTGAGCGTGTGTGTGTGTGTGTGTGTGTGTGTGTGTGTGTGTGTGTGTATGATTATAAGAGTTTGTATGTGACTGCGATTGAGTGTATGTACGTGTGTGTGTGCGTGTATGCGTGTGTGTGTACTCGCGCATGTGTGTGTGTGTGTGTGTGTGTGTGTGTGTGTGTGT
>NW_004798087.1:24326-27046 GCF_000002075.1 Aplysia californica | reverse complement strand
GAGGGATAGAGACAAAAAGAGAGGAAAGAGAGACAGGACATAAGGAGGAGAAAAGAGAAAGAAAGAGAGGGGTGGGGAAGGAGACGGATAGTGAGAGGGAGATAAAGAGGAAAAGGGGGAGAGAGAAAGAGAGAGGGGGGGGGGATATATTGAGAGTTGGAGGAAAAGAGAGAGAAAGAGAGAAAGGGAGGAGGCAGACAGACACACAGAGAGTCAGAGAGAGAGGGAGAGAGAGAGACAGAGAGAGAAAAGAGAGGGAGAAAGCTGGGAAAGAGAGAGAAAAAGAGGGGGTGGGGAGGAATGAAGACTGGAAACTGAGAGACAGACAGAGACAAACAGTCAGAAAAAGACAGAGAGTTAGTGATGGAGAAAATGGCCCGAATCCGCGGTAAATCCTCACACCATTTTCACAAATCACACAGCATCGATTTCCAGATCTTCTTTTCCCTAACTACTGAGTCTTTGATTTTTTTTCTGCCACCCCTACCCCACCCTCTGCTTTACAATCCTTCCCTCAGGCTATTTTTTTTTTCTTTCTTTCTCTTCATCCCAACCACTCATTAGTTTCTTTCAATAACTGTGGTGGTTTTGCGGGGTTTGGGTGTGAGGATTTAATTTCTTCTTCTTTCCTTTTCTTTGTTCTTTCTTTCTGTTTTTTTTCTTCTATTTTATGTTGTTTTACGTTCTCATTTGATCTTCTGAACAAATTAAAGAAAAATAACACCCAGGGCACACTTTCGCAACACTGGAACTGGTAAGGTTGTTTTGAAAATGATAGCAACTCTGTCCCCTAATGAATGACAGGAGGGAATGTTTGGCGTGGAATTACTGGCTTCCTCTCACCAAACTACTTCCTCGGGATGAAACGGTAACGGGATAGGGCCCTGAGAAAGGCCAAACAAAAACTAGAAAAAAACACCCCCCCCCTCCCCCAAACAAACAAGCACTTTTAAAAAATCACTTTAAAAAAAACAAAAGACATGAGAACATTGAAGGTCCGTTTCAATTTGCCGATGCTGACGGGTGGGTTATCTCGTCAGTTTGTTGTGTGTACTTTTGTGTGTGTGTGTGTGTGTGTGTGTGTGTGTGTGTGTGTGTGTGTGTGTGTATGTATGTATGTGTGTGTGTGTGTGTGTGTGTTTGTGTGTGTTTATTATAGTTGTTTTTTTGTGTGTGTAAGTATGTGTGTATATATGCGTGTGTTTGTGTTTGTTGTTGTCTTTTTAGCGACAGGGGTAATGGGTGTGTGTTGGAATAAAATTGGGAGAAACGGGGAAAAGGGGGAGGGGGTCAGGGATAAAAAGCTGAGAGAGGGAGTAAAGAGAGAGAGAAAGAGAGAGAGAGAGAGAGAGGGGGGGGATGGGGGAGAGGGAGGGAGAGCTAAAAAGAGCTAAAAATAGAGACAGACAGAAAGAGAGAGAGAGAGAGAGAGAGAGAGAGAGAGAGAGAGAGAGAGAGAGAGAGAGAGAGAAATAAAGAGATGTAGAAAAAGAGCTGGAGACAGACAGAGAGGAAGAGAGAACGAGGATGAGAGAAGACAAAAAGAAGGAACAACACTGGGTGAGTCGCCGTGCGTGCGTGCCGTCCTCCAGCAGAAGGTAAGAAGTGGGTCAGGAAAGTCGATCTGTTGGAGAAGATGGCATGCCATGCCAGTGACGACAATTTGCCGCGACAAGCGCGTAGTTAGGCTAAAAGAGGTTATTTGGCCCCCTTTTTTCACGGCGATCTCAGCACAATTAGCCAATGACAAAACCAGGAAAATGTCAAAAAAGGAACAGGTTTATGCTAAACTTTGCAATTTATTTTGTCCTTTTCACGCGGGGACGGGCAGTTTCTGAACTTTCTATCATTGCATACTCGAGCTGAACTCCAGAAAATTGGCAAACGCCTTTTACAAAACTACAAAACCAAATAAGATTTGAACCCTTTGTTCCGAAAGATTAATAATTGTTAACAAGTTAACACACAAAATAAAGGAAAGGACGTAACCGTGATATTTCACCTGAAACTGATGACACCCCCCCCCCCCCCCCTCTTTACCAAAAAAAAAATCCATTAAAAGATGAGAGGATTTAGGTAACAGAAAAAGGAATGTTTATGTGGAATCTCAAAAGTAAAAAAAAAATCTTCTCAAACCCAAGCAGGGAATTTGAAGACCTAACGTTCCCACAGATAAGAAATAATAAATCAGAAGATTTAGAACATGAAAAAAAGGCCCTGTAAGGTGGATTCTCTCAAGAAAAAACAAAAAAACCCAAACAAACAACAACAAAACCATCCTGAACCCAAACAGAAGAAGCAACAACGTTCACCTTGTCCCCTTCTTCTCGCCGTCTTGATTGGGTGAAAATTCTACAGCAATGCCTCTAAGGAAAAATTCCTGGGCAATGATATTGCAACAAAGAAAGCTTAGAAGACAAGTTGGACCGAGCCACCGTCCCCAGAGAAGATATGTGGGAGATTTAAGGCAGGTTTTTAACGTCCACGGAAATCTCACGGGAGGGGGGGTGAAGTCTGAAGTCATTCAAACTTGCCGTGCCTATTCTGAACGATGTTAATGGTTCGGGTGAAAGGATCTTGTGAAAGGACTCCATAGGACCTTTCTTTTGTGGGAAATAATAGAAAGGGGTGAGGGGTGGAGAGTGTGACAAAAGTGGAAGACAATGAAAGGGTGGGAGAAGGTGTGTGTGTGTGTGTGTGTGTGTGTGTGTGTGTGTGTG
>NW_004798087.1:18597-22037 GCF_000002075.1 Aplysia californica | reverse complement strand
TCTTCTTCTTCTTCTTCTTCTTCTTCTTCTTCTTCTTCTTCTTCTTCTTCTTCCACCTCTCCACCTTCCCCCCACACACACCACTACACATTCTTCTACTCTCCTCGACAATCAAACCATAAGTACTTCGTTTGATAAATTGATAGTTAAATGGCATGCCTTCATAGCTCCATTCACGAAAAAAGGAAATCTTTTCTCCTTTGCAATTAAACAGAGGTACATTTTATACCGACCTCCTTCTGTCAAAAACCTTACAGAGTTGCAAGGGGCCGTTGAACATAATATTATATAGAATTTTTCACTTTTTTTTTCAGAACAAAAAAATGACACAGAATGGCGCAAATGACACACACACACACACACACACACACACACACACACACACACACACACACACACACACACACACACTGTAAGAGTACATTCAACTCAGAGACACACATATAAAACGCAGCCAACCATAGAGTGGGTGGTTAGTGGGTGCTCTGGCGTGGCTTGTTCCTTTTTCCCTATCAAATTATGTCCACTCATGCTCACTCCTAACCTAAACCCTAACCGTATCTATCCTTCATTACCACAAGCACCCCTTTTTCCCAGCTTTCCATAATTTCAATGCACCAAACACTTTTTCATCACGAAATACCACCTCAACCCCCACCCCCTTTCCATACACACACACACACACACACACACACACACACACACACACACACACACACACACACACACACACACACACACACAAATACACAGACAAACTCACAAATCCAACCTAACCCTACCTCCTTCTTTTTTTCTTTTTTTTTTTTTTTTTGAACTGACGTTCGCAGTTAAGAACCTGCACAAAACGCAGTCCCGTACGTCTTGGCGTTAGTCCAGAAGTATTATTTTTCTGTCAAACTCTGCTAGAGGACACGGATCACAGAGCTCTTTGTCCTAACCCTCCACCGGCTTCCTGTCACCCACTGTTCGCTACTACCCCATCTGAGAGCCACAAAGACCTGCAAACACAAGACCATTAGTCCCTTTTCTCGGCGAACAAAAACCCTCCACGCAAAACTCCTGTCACGAATAATAAAATGCGTCAATATATGTGACACAGCGACGAGAAAAGGGACTGTTTGAGAGTTGTTTGGCGTCTGACGAATTTCCGGTGAGATTAAGATGCAAGCGGCTTATCAAGCCCTAACAAGACTTTAAGCTAGTGGTCGACAGGTGGAATGAAGACAGTTCTTTTTCGCAAATTCTGGACCAAAATAATCGGGGTTGGGGAGGCACCGTCCGATTTGAAATAATTCGGCCCCGGAAAGCATACTATGCAGCTTTTTGTTAGTTTTTTGTGTAGTTTGTGTGTGTGTGTGTGTGTGTGTGTGTGTGTGTGTGTGTGTGTGTGTTTGTATGTGTGTGTGTGTGTGTTAGATAATGTGAGATAGGACAAAATAACTGTGGAATAGTTAAAACACGTGACAGTGGGAATTTCCATTTCACTGTGAAAAACTTGAGGGCGATGTTTGTGAAAGCCAATTTGAAATGTCAAAAACTCAGGCAGTCAAATCTTTCTAAAAACTTAAAGGCAATGAGATTGTTTCTGAGATTTAGTAGGAGCTTTACTGCACTTGAAACACAAATAATGTGTAATATAAATGCCGAATATTAGAGGTCTTTCTACACTTACAAATAAAAGATGGAAAGATAAGGACGATAGATGCTTGACAGAAAAGCAATATCAAACCACACTACAAGCACAGCGCCCGCCAACCACCCACGCAATGAGAAACTTACAAAACCGCATTGGCGCCAACACATGCCCCATGTCGTACAGATATGTAACTATGTCACGTGGTTAGATCGGTCTGCAGCGCGTTTTGCAAGCGAACTGAGCTATAAACAGTTCTAAATGCAAATAAAAGCGCGAAAATGACGTCAGTATTGCCTCCCCTTCTCCGCCGTCAACACAAAGACAGGAAATGACTCACCATGTTGTTGGGTAAAGGATCCAGCTTGTCTGTTGTCTGAGAGAAGCACCACGCCCAAAATTCTGGCAAACCGCTGTGTGTAGCTGATGCTGTGAGTGCTTGGGTCCACTACCGACCCGAGGAATCCTCCACAGTTCTCCAGAGCATACGCACAAACAGACTCAGACACGCACACGCGCGCTCAAACACACAGACTCCGAGTACACGGGGAAAAAGAACACGGCACTGGTCCGACAGAACAAAACACGGGGCAGATTAGGGCTCCAATCTGTCTGTTTAGATTTGCGTTCGTTTTGCTTTCCCCTTTTGTTTTATTCCACAACCTGGTTCGGCTTCCACTTTTTGTTTAATTCCACTTGTTTGTATTTCCGGGCTGTCCTGCGTGAATTAGCTCTTCACGAAACCTACATGATGGGAATATCGTTGATAAGGGGGATTAGAATCACAGGCAAACATTACCGGGTAATTCAACCCAGATTCCACACAGAGGATTTCAAACCTTTGTTAGGAGAACCCACTGTGCAATCGAAAATACGATGCCATCAATCACGGAGGAACAACGAGCTATTTATGTAGTGAGCAACTCGCCTTTGCTGAAGTAGAGGCATTGAATTTCGCCTTTCGAGTTAGATCACAATAATTCTCTTGAACAAAAACAAGATCGACAAACGCCCGTCAATGAATCAATGCCCTACATCGCCAGGCAAATTGGTGAAAATGATATGGACAACCAGGAGGATTTACAGTTGTGTAGCGTGAAGGAGACAGCTCTATTGAAGTTTGGCTGTTAGTGAATTCGAACATTCCAAAACTTCGTCTTTTTAGCCTGTACAATACATTCGTTTGGGGCACCCTTAAAGCTTTGAAGAGATATCTTCTAAAAGCAAATCGGCATGATACATGCACTTGTCTATAAGACCAAATCATTCATCAAAATCTCCGACTCATGACAATCAAAGAAAGGTATATCTTGTCAAGCCTGACTAGCCTACAAAGACCGACATTGTCCATTACGTTTTTATAGGGCCTGCCTGCCAAGAGTGACTGCTTCTGGTAGTGTTCTTGCTCAATACATAAAAGTATGGTACATTGGTGAACTGGGAACATGGTGGAACTATGTAGTCCACAGCATCCCGCGCTCTATGTCGTGCTTGTTTCGGTTTTATTATCATTTTTTGTTTGTTTCTTCTTTTTATTTTCGAGGAGCAACAGACTGGTGACGTTTTGGATAGACTTCACATTGTAAAAAAGGGGGAAATATAACAATCTTATTTGAATATCTCCATCTTTCTGCTTGTTGGGGTGCCACACCCCGCTTAACCCGGGTATGTCCATACAGGCAAGGAACGAAATAAAAACTGGACATTCTCTTGAGCAAGTCGTCATACTCCTTCGGCACTAAGAGAGAGAGAGAGAGAGGAGAGAGAGAGAGAGAGAGAGAGAGAGAGAGAGCGAGAGAGAGAG
>NW_004798087.1:16953-18497 GCF_000002075.1 Aplysia californica | reverse complement strand
CGAGAGAGAGAGAGAGAGAGAGAGAGAGGAGAGAGAGAGAAAGAGAGAGGCAGGGAGAGAGAGAGAGAGAGAGAGAGAGAGAGAGAGAGATGAAAGAGAGAAGGAAACAAATAGACTTAGAGAAACAGGAAAATGCGGTTTTCGAGCTCAGCTAGTCCATGAATACCCCTTAATGAATCGAGGCCTACCCAGATCCCAAATGGGCATGTGCTGGTAAGCGAGGCACACACACTCACCAAAGGCTATTGATGTCATGTGTAACGTTATTATGGAGTGGAAAATGGAATCAATACAGTCCCTAACCATGTCCCTGCAAAGGGAAGATATATCGCTAAGACACAGAGCAACCGTCCTTGGACTAAACGTTATTTCTTGTGTTCTGGCCCTCCATTTCAGTTTGTTTTCGACATTTTTATGGAACAACAACACGTTATAGACTATACTCGATAGGAAAATTGAACACACTAACAAATAAAATCAATAAATTTTTCATAAATAAATAAATAAATAAATATTTCTTTTCCAAGCGGAGAAGAATATTCAAACAAACTTTGGCTTTTGTTCCAGGAGACAAAATACCATATGTTATACACATGCCTAATTTATAACAAAAATAGAACACAAACAATAATCTAATTAAATCCATCCTCCCACAAAAAAGCAGCCTCTACCTGAGATAAAAAAGAACGACATCAATTATTCGCTGGTGACAGTTAAGAGAGTTCAGGTAGCAGAACGTTCGACAGTTTTTACAAGATTCCTTTGCTATCCTATCATTACCTTTACATCTACATTTTCAGCCACGTGGGATCAGGAGAAATGTGAAGGGTACGTTTAGCCATGAACAAGAGAGGGGGGGGGGAGGGAGGGCGGCGGAGTTGCACCTAAAAACACAAGGAAACAAAAGGCGAGGGAATGTCCTGTCCTTTCTTTGATGCTGTGCGATAATTTACAGGGACTTCCTACACGTCGTATTCCTGCACACTGCCATAACGCCACTGTTCTGAGGACTTCCAACGACAAACACATGACGGCCTGCCATACCACCTACGTCATGTGCTAGTACAATCACACTAAAGGCTTCCTATCCACAGAGAAGGACTGGTGACAGAGAGCGCAGATGTTGTTGTCAACGTTTACGGTTTTCTTGATGCAATTCTAGATCATTAAAGACGCGGGCTGCTTCAACCCAGCCCGTAACAACCGACCTGAACAGTAAGATACATTATGCCCCGACAGAACAATGATGATGACAGGGAAACTATCTTTCCCAACACGTCTAAATCTGTTTTCATTTCAGTGCAGCTACAGGAACACAAAGCCATAACATATTTCGCAACAGTCACAGAGCAGTGTTGGGAACAGTTTCAAAACCATTGTTTCATTATTTTACCATTTCATTCAAAGCAAAATTGTTCACTATTTTTTTACTAACGTTTTAAAAAATGCCACTTGATAGAGTCTCCAGTTATTCATGTAGTTCTATGAATCACCCTCCATAACCTCTAACCAAGAGACAGAGATACAGACAGCCACACACACAC
>NW_004798087.1:14554-15818 GCF_000002075.1 Aplysia californica | reverse complement strand
TATTATTATTATTATCATCATCATCACTGTGCATTTTAAACTCTCCAGAGACCATCAATAGTTGTGCAAGACATATACACCGACACAAAAATGTCCAGAGAAAAAAGCCCACAAACACAAACACATTGCTGAAGCAACACGGCAGAAAATGTCACCAAACGTCTCAAAAACGTCCCCACAGAAGCTGACACTGAGACAGGTCTGTGTAGCCAGATTAGAAAAAAGTAAAACTGTCCGCTTGTGTCCAGCCACGTCCAGTGACACTTCCTGAAATCAGCAGGTATCCACAAGGTAAAACACGGACACTGTCCATCTGGCCGCTACATAACTGACCAAGCGGCGGGAAATTAACCCTTACATTGCTGAGATAGTTTTATCTTTGTTTGTATGGACACGATTTTTTTTTTAAATTCAAGAGAGATCTAAACAAAGAAAAACCTAACTCTTAAACAGGAAAAGGCGGTAGGTTACTGACTGGTGACTAACAAACAAACTGACAGACGCACTGATAGTCTGACATCCGAGAATGAACAAGGAAACAAATTTGACTAGCTCACTGATGGACTAACTAACAGAGTTTGAAGAGACAAGTCAGCTAACGAACATACGGACGACGGGCAAGCGAACTTATAATAAAGTTTGACTGAAACTAACCACTGACCAAGACCAATTGCCTAACTAACGGGCGGGCTAACTTACAAGTTCCACGTTCGACCGGAGCTAACAAACTGACGAACTGACACACCGGCAGTCTAACCAGCTTCGACTACAGGAGGGATAAACCGAGAGAAAGGAGAACATAGGGGAGGGGGGAGGGGAAGGTGGGAAGGGGGAAAGGGAGGGACGGGGGTAAAACAAGAGAGGGGAAAGTGAGAGTGGAGTGAGTGAGGGAGGGAGGGACGGAGGGACGGGGGAAGGGGGGAGGGTAGGTACGCGAGCTTACGATCTCTCCAAAGCAGGCAGCGCTAAGACCCCCAGACCACAACAATGACCAAACAATGGGCTAAGCAGCAAAGAATGAGTGAGCCTGGAACTAACGGGGTCTGGACAGTAACACTGGATACTGGACACTGGCCGACCGAGCGCTGTGCTGGCTTCTGTGACGCACACCTCCAGCCTGGGCCGGTAATGAACGAGCTCGTGGCACAGGCAGTGGTCAGATCTTGACCACTCAAGGCTATTTCTGCCTTCTACGTACTTCTTCTCAAGTAGTTGGGGGGTTACAATATATATATACGCTTTGGGAGTGTGTGTGTGTGTGTGA
>NW_004798087.1:11199-13131 GCF_000002075.1 Aplysia californica | reverse complement strand
CCCCCCCCACACACACACACAAACCTCGTTATAATTATACGTATATAGTATACACCTACCTCCCCCTCCCTGAACCTCGTTATACACACATACACACGTAACATACACCTTGTCCATCCCCCATCCCCTCGTCAGCCTGCTCTCTATCTCTTCAGTTTCACTTCACTGATCATACTGTATAAGTATATAATAAGATAACTTTGACACCTCTGTTCACACGGACATGCCCATAATTATCTATGAGGGGCACTCCGATTTAACGGTCACCGTCTATAGAACCGAGAGTAAAGAGAGTAGAGAGAGGAGTAAAGATTCATCCAACATCCGAAAGACCTATTGATGCCAGACAGCAAAAGACCGTATCAGATTGTTAATGTTTGAGCCGCTTGCACTTTAATACTTCTTGAGAAGCCGAGGATATTTTGAAAACAAGTGTCCCAGGTTCTGCTGAGGTAATATATAAGTGCATGTAATTATCTTGTAAAGCGCATAGAGCTTGCTGTTGCGAAGGGATGAGAGCTTTAGAATATTGTTAGTTATTATTTAACATAGTCTTGATATGGGGGAAACCTTAAAAGAAACAAACATTATTCTATCTCAAGGCCATATCCTTCGTCACCTTCATACCGAAACGACCCGCCAAATCCACCAAAAGATAATGTTATACACCCTCTTTTGGCACGGGGAGATCACGTCATAGTCATTACTGTAAGTGACGTTAAAACATGAAAATATTTTTAAAAATTAGAAATTAGAAAAAACAACCTGAGACATAATATTTAAAGTCTTTCACTTCAGGAATGTGCGTTCTTCGAAGTTCCCCTGATGTCAGCCGAATGTCTGAGACAAATTGAACTTCAGCTCATGTGACATTTCTTAAAGGGAGAAAATATGCCAATAAATATAACAATGGCATACCCTTTAATTTTGCATTGTCATCTTGGAAGGTAAAATGTGTTCAGAGAAACACATAGCCCCAAAAGACGGTAATTATATTGCCAACGAAAATGTCAGACAATAATAAGAGGCGGGTACTGAACCCGCGAGTTAGTTAGAAGTCTGCGTTCTCAATTTCTCTCTGATTGTCCGTCTTTTGAAATTGAACTTTACAAAAGGAGGTCATGCATGCTAATACTTGTGCTCGGAGCGGCTCGGTCAATACTCACACACATCATGTCGTGAGTTTATTGTAACTCTCATGAATATTAATTAATTAATTAACAATACGAGGGAACAAAGGCTTCATCCTTGCAAAGCCCTGTTGCAAAAAGTCAATTAAGTGTATAAGTCTAAGACCATTTCAACACAAGAAGGTAATTTAAGAGGCAGCCTCTCCAGATTTAATGACCATCTCCAATACGATGGCCAAGAACTGTGGTTCTGCACGAAAATCAAGAAGGACAGATCATTTCCCCTACGCCCCCCACCCCCTCCCCTCCCCTCAATATCACCCGTCTTCAAACAACGGACCCAAAGAACTTAAATAATTGTAACGAAAAATCCAAAAACAAACAAAGCGATCATTAACTCCATCTTTTAAAAGGCCCAACTAAAAAAACAGCAAACAAAAACAACAACAACAACGGCAATTATAACAACAACAACAACGACAACAGCAACAATAACAACAACAAACGCATTAACACGAGGAATGCACAAAACGGTAGTCTGTTTACAACAAGCGCCGTGAGGGGAGAAATATGCGATCTATCCCACCCGTGTAATCCGCCTTTCCCTTCCTAAGAAGCGCGCATGCATTGACCTAAGTCCACCTATCCGCCAATAGGATTAAACACAGGCTCTATTCATCATGAAGTAAGGGCCGCCAGCGAGCCTACCACCACGCGCTCTTGTGCTAAGCAGAAACCTCTTGTGGCACCACTACCAGGGGATCCATACAGGCGTGTCATGGCAGCAGACAGGGGTAGAGGT
>NW_004798087.1:8977-10309 GCF_000002075.1 Aplysia californica | reverse complement strand
GACGAGAGAGAGAGAGAGAGAGAGAGAGAGAGAGAGAGAGAGAGAGAGAGAGAGAGACGAAACAAAACAGCAAACACGGAAATAAAACGCACGCGCGGCTCACGGAATCAAATGCGTTTTACGACCCTCGACGGAAAAACGACTCCCCCCTTAATAGATCGACTGGCGCATAACGCAGGGTATCAGTATTTCAGCCCGTGAGGATTCCGCCAGCACTCTAGACGCTTCTAGAAAGGGTAATGAGCACCGCCGTGTCGTAAAGCACCTCTTTGAAGTCGCCCCAACGAGCTGGAGTGTAAACGTCCACTAACATTACAGGCCTCCCCATATAGCCATATCTCTCCCCCTGTCTGTCCAGTCCTGTCCAGCCAGCAGCACTCCACCGCCAGTGCTCATGGATCATTCAGTGACGCTTGAACGCCCTCGTTGGCCGGGAAGGGGGGCCTCGGGCTGGAATAATTGTTGCGTACGAGCGAACAGGTATTGGGTGAGGACGATCTGCTTGGAAAGTTGGGAGAGGTTTGGCTGCGTCCTGACGGATTTCTCAGAAAGTTGGTGCTGGGCTTTACAGTTGATTATTCACATTCCGATTTGATTGAAATTGGCGTTTTACGGCACTATAAACACAGTTCTGATTATGTAAGCGCTACGCCCCTCCCCTTCCACCCAACCTAAAATTTATCATTTTTTAAAAGTGGATGCACTATGGCCGGCCTGTCCAAACTTTGATTAAAAAGACGGGCAGACATTCACAGAATGCCGAGTGAATATGGTAAAAATGTGACTTATTTACAGTTTTATAGCAATTCCTACATATTTCGAAACTGTACACTTTTGTAGTCAAATAAGTTTTCCTTACAACACCGTATAGGATTTTTTTGAGCCAATGATGCCAGAAAGAGTTTTGACATCCCTATACCTAAGATGGTGTATGTACACGTATTTCAATAGCCCAGAAGAAAATTCGACACCTTCTTATATGAGTGTACCTTTGTATCTCTTCAATTCCTTCAACATTTCTTTCTCTCTTTTTCATTCTTTCGTTCTTTGTTTCTTCCTTCCTTTCTCTCTTTCGTTATTTCTTCCTTTTTATTGTTTTATTTCTCCTTCTTTCCTTCCTTCTTTCCTTCCTTCCTTCCTTCCTTCCTTCCTTCTTTTTTTCCTTCCTTCCTTCCTTCCTTCCTTCCTTCCTTCCTTCTCCAGCAATTCGCCACAACTCCCCGGAGCCCGGCGGCCGGCCGCTAAGTCGGGTGTCCGCGGCCAATGTAGCGTGGCGCCGGGGCAAACACGGAAAGCGAACCGCGCGGCCACGGGGTAATGAGCTGGACCGGA
>NW_004798087.1:3808-7400 GCF_000002075.1 Aplysia californica | reverse complement strand
CCCAAATAAAAAAAGAAACACCCCCCTCCTCCCTCTCCCCTTTCCTCTTTCCCCTCTGCCCCAATTGTGTAGCCAGAACCAAATCAACGTAAGTTTCACGCCAGACTGGCCCTGTGTCAGTCAGAGCTCAGGCTTTCCCGCGTGGCCCAGGCTTATTGGGCGGGAGGGCCCGCGGACTTCAGATCAATGCAGGCTCATTATCCGCCCAGAGGAGGAGGCTCCGAGCCCCCCACACTCTTCATTATCTGTCAGTCCGTGTGTTCGTTCGTTTGTTCGTTTGTTTGTTTCTTTGTTTATGCGTTTGTGTATTCGGTAGTTTGTCTGTTGCTGATTGCTTATAAATGAGTTTGCTTATTCGTTTGTTTGTCTGTTCGTTGCTGTTTGTTCATGTATGTGTTTGTTTGTTTGTTCGTTTGTTTTCTGTTATTCGTTTGTTTGTTGCTTCTCGTTTCGCTTGATTTCATTTGAGCATCAGCATCTTAAGACTGCCGTTACCTCAACCCAAGTATTCCCACACCCTGCAACATCCCCCCTCCCTTCCCCTCCCTGCCATTTTGCTTTAGAAAGAGTTTTACGGCACTAATAACACAATAAGGTCATATAAGTGCCAAAGATTAGAGATGTTACAAGATAGTAACAAACACAAAAAAGAAAGAAGGGAGATACAGACGACAGATGTTAGATAGGAAAGAAGAAGCAACCACACCAGAGCACCCGCCATCCACCCACTCCCCGCCACTTCCCCTTACAAAGCGCTACACGAGAAAATACCAGGCAGCTCTGTATGATCCACTCAAAAATAGAACGACCTAATTCCACTACAAATACCTTATTCAGAGCTCATGAAATGGAAACTTGGAGAACACAAGCGGAGAGGGTGTGGCGGGATCTCAAAGGATATGTCGGAGTTAAATTTGGTGAATCGTTTCACCGGCGTCACAGCAAGGCTGAAAGGAGCTATTGACGTCATCAAGAATACATGACGTTGAGGTAAGTGAATGCACTTGTATGTTTACAAGAACACGATAAAGGCAATTCACATATTATAGTTTAGGCATCTCATATTAAGCAACAAAACTAGACAAACAACTTGCGGGTGGTAGGCAGGTGTTTGTGATGTGGTTCTTCTCTTTCTTTCCCATCTCGCATAAATAAACAAAATAAAACAATAACAAAAAACTTGCGAGTAGTTGGCAGGTGCTCTGGTGTGATTTGCTCCTTCTTTCCTTTCAAACATATATATCGTTCTTTATATCTCCTCATTCTTTTTTTGAGTGTATGTTTCTCCCTTATAACACCTCTAATATTCGGCATGATGTTATTGTATCACAAGTGCCGAAAAACTCGTACAAAACAAAAAACAAAAAAAAACTTTTTTTTTTGTTTGTGTCTGCTGTTGTTTTTCGTCTTCTTCATTTGCCGCACATACCGTGAGATGTTGCATGGAGGTAAAGACTTCGGGTCTGAGCAAACTGTAAAGTCTCATGCAGCCGGAAATTGCAAGCTTTTAAGGCGCTCTTTAAAATAAAAACGAACAAAGTTTATTAAGCAACAACAAAAAAGGTAACAAAAAAAGGGAGGGGGGGAGGGGGGGGGGATTTTGGCGCTAAAGAATCTTTTCGATTTTCTTACTATTGCACTCACTCATGAAAATCCACCAAAAAGCTAGTACTTTCAGACAGCGTGGTGTGGTAAGTGGCCTAGTAACCACTATCCTCACTCAGAGCTGATGGCCCAAGCCTCAAAAACAGGCTAAGCGTGTCAAACCAGCTAAAAAAAAACAAACCCAAAAACCCCCAAACAAACAAACAAACAAACAACACCCCCCCCCCCCCGGGACAAATAGACGTCTGGCTGTGTTGGGGAAAAGCGACTATGACGTCATCGCCTGGTGTACAGGAATACAGCTGCTAGACGGTATAGGTTATGTTTCATCCCAATTTTCGATAACTAGATCTCTGGCGAATTATGACGAAGTTGGGTTTAATTTTTTTCCAGCTCATTCCAATCCTAAGATTTCTACATAATAAGCAAACACACGAACAGACATGCACACACACACACACACACACACACACACACACACACACACACACACACACACACACACACACACACACACACACACACACACACACCACACACACACACAAACATAAACGCACACACAAAATTTGAAAAATAAAATGAAATTGTATCTATATTCTCCGCAATGGAGCATCTGAAGCAGAAATTAGTCGGCTACAGATGAGAAAAACACACAAAAAATATCCGGAGACTTCATGGATGTATCTAGGCAAAAGAGTGGAAAAAAAAGACTTGGCCTATTCACTTGCCTACTATTATAAGGAGCCGACAATGGGAATAATAATATTGTAAAGAAGAACTAGTTTTACAATGCGACCAGCGCAGCCCCAAGCCTATTGTACGTCTACTTTCATTCATCATTCTAACTTAATCAGGACGCTGCAAAAAAAAAAAAAAAAAACACGACGAAACATTGGGTATCGATATCATGATCTATACCATCAAGACGAGGAATTCGCTTGGCAGAGTGCTGCAGTTTTATGAAGGAAATACGTATACACGTATATGCCAAAAATGAAATTTCACAAGTGAGACAAAAAAACAAACATTTTGTGCGTTTCAACTTAACTAAAACTTGTTCGATCAGATTATTTTATATCAATATATTAATTGGCCAGTTTAACTTTTGACCGACACTGCTGAGGTATACAGTAAATCGTTTTGGAGTAATTAATTAAAATTTCTTTTGAGATAACAATATTATCGATATCTGATTAGGTCACAACGCATATTTTCAAAAGCCAAAAACATCTTTGATTTTAATTGTACAGCCGTAAGATAGAAAGACTCGCCATCAAAAGAGCTTTCTCCCTTGGTGGGCGGTTGGAGGGCGCCACTGTTAGGTCCTGCTTCTTTTCTTTCCGTCCCTGCCATTTCTGTCTGTCTGTCTGTCTGTCTGTCTTACTTTTCCCCAGTACTAAAAGACTATTTTTGAGTCGATGTGCTTCTCTTTACTCAAACACAAAATTTCTCCCCTGTATTAAAAACGCTACTTGACATAATTATTGTTACGCATATACGTGATTTTGTCAAAAGACGGTACAGTGGCGGTTCCACCGATATTGGACATTGACAATAGAACCTCGCAACGAACGACCTCAGTCACTGTTAGTTTTAGTAAGGTTTTACAGCGCTCGGGGAATCAGGGTTACCTGCTCACCTCTCTAGCCTCAACAGCATCAATGCTCTCCGGAAATAGCAGTTCACAGGAGAGAAACAAGTATACTAAAGGAGTAATAGAAAAATGACGATAGTAAGGACGAAGATAGAAAAAACCACAAGCCTCAGTCACCGAAATCACACTCTGTGCACTTTCCCACGAAAGAGCAACCACATCATGTCAGGCAAAATTAGTTAAGCCTAAAGTCAATACCCTGGCCCAAAGAGAGGCTAATTTGTTCTTTTCCAGGATTTTTTCCCTTCTTTTTCTCTATCCTCTTTCTATCGTTCCCTAATTTCTCGTCGGCCTTTTTGAGCACGGGGTTTATTCTCCCCCCTCCCCCCC
>NW_004798087.1:0-1859 GCF_000002075.1 Aplysia californica | reverse complement strand
GGCGTTGTTGCCATTCATTTGTACAAGTGATTGTTTTAGGAGGCAAGTGGCCGTTAGAACAGGTTCGACCGTCCTTTCTGAGATCATGTGTAGGCATTTTGGGGCTTCTTTATATACGAGCCTTTATTTTAGATCTTTGTAAAAGCTTTACTGATAGTTTATCGGCGTTTACAACACAAGAACGACATATAAATGTCGAAAATAAGAGGCGTTACTAAAGAGTAACATACAAAGCAAAGAAGGAGGAGAGATAAGTACGATAGGTGTTTGATAAGAAAGAAGGGGTAGACCATACCACCTGCATATTATGCCTTTCTAAATAGAGTTAATTATTACCTATATTTAGCGCAAACAGATGTTGTATAACAACCACCCATTTAAAAAATCCCCTTTCCCCTTGTCCTCACGAAGAAGAAATGCCATTAATTTGAAATCGTGCCACGATATAGACCAAAAGCCGTCAGATAATGAGCACCGCCTCCCTCTTGCCCCACCTCTCACTTCCCCTCTCTCAGATAATAACCCCTTTCCCCTCCCCTCCCCCTGCCCCAGATAATGAGACCTCACCCCCACCAAACACACACACACCTTTCCCCTTTCCACCCATCCCACCCAGCAGAAATGGCCAAAAAAAAGGGGAAAGCTGCGCAAGAAGAAGCAGAACCCGGCAGTAGAGTGAGATAATTATAGACTGGCGCTGTGCACAATGAGATAACTTCCTAAATCAATTAGAACACTTTACGGGCCACGCAGCTATTGATTACAGCGACAACTGACACATTTCACGTGCGTGCTGCCACGATGTCAGGCTGGGACGGGGCTTGCCCTCACGACTATATTTACTATTTGGATAGGTTGCAGTTCTGTGTAGAATTCGCTACCTCAGAATTACATAGTTCTATCTAACATTTTTCGCCGCTTTGAGTTATTAACTAAGACCATGAGGTCACAAGCCGAAATGTTCTATCTGCTCTGCTTAACAAAATCGTACGATTATTTGGAGCCACTATCCAGGTATTCAAAGAACTGCATTCGAAAAAGCTTGACACGTCGTAAAACTCAAACTTGTGTACGTGAAATATCTCAAAATTAGGCACGGAGCATATAGAACTTTGTTGCAATACTTAGGTAGCGAATTTCGAGTAAATCATGTTGTGTTATTGACAGCGATATGTTTTTATTGTCTTTAATTAATTTTTGTTTAACCGTCACAACAGCAGCACAAACTAGAGGCGGAATTTGATTACGATACTGTGTAAGTTTAGTCGTTTTTTTGTTTCGTTTTTTTGTAAACCTTTTACGGAACCTGCAACCCAACTAGGAAAAATAAGTGCCGACGATTAGAAGTGTAACAAGAGAATAATATACATACCAAAAAAAAAAGAAGAAGAACAGCAACAACAACAAGAACCGCAGCTACAACAACAATAAATATATTTTCAGCAACAAGAGCAATTACACTTACATCTGCAATAATAATAAAAACGAGAACAACAACAACAACAACAACAACAACAACAACAACAACAACAACAACAACAACAACAATATGAACAATCGGAGCAGCAGAAGCTGCACAAAACACAAATCTCTTACGAAATTTGCAGAACAATGCATTAAACAAAAACATCGGTGAAAAACAAAATTATATTTTTTTTCTCCCTGTCCGGATCCACACTGGGTACATACTGATCTTCCTTCCCGTTTAATTAGAGGGATAAGAAAACGTAACGCTTTAGGCCTATTAGAATCAGTGCACCTCCCCTCGGGGCCGCTGCACGGAAAAGGACACGTCTTGTTGCACAGAACAGGAAGAGGACTGTGTAAAAAGTGAGTGAGTGAGAGAGAGAGAGAGAGAT
>NW_004798086.1:331730-332753 GCF_000002075.1 Aplysia californica | reverse complement strand
AGAGAGAGAGAATATATGAATAAATGAATGGAAATATTCTGGAGATCTCAGCTATTATTTGGAAAGCCTTGTTATCGCTTGTTTGTCTCAGGCGTCTCGTATTTTTGGCACACTCCCGTGCCGTTTTCCCCCAAAATCCAATTTTTTTGTGTTAAAAAAGATGTGTGGAATTTGGGTCAGCATCTGTTTTATCTCTGCTTAAAAATAAAAGGGAAAGCGGGGACTCCCCTTTTTTTTCTCTTTTTCTTTTTCTCCTCAGAGGAAAAGAAAAAGTGCAACCTTAAAATGAGCGAAACAAAACTGGCCAAAAACTGGTTGGAGGCGGATAGTATCTGCTGTAACGTTGCGCTCTTCTCTCTTTTCTGGCTGGATATCTTTTTTTTTTTATTGAATCTTTCCTTCTCTCCTTTTCCATCCTCATTTTCGAGGGGTGCTGGAGAAAATTTAGCGAGGTCTTTTTTCAGTAGTCGAAACGCGTCCTCGAAAAGGGACAACATTTCCAAATTTGAAATTTTAAAAGAAAAATAAAATGAATAAATGTACGTGTTTTTACGCTCCCATCGACACAATTTAGATCATTTTTGGAGGCGGGCCTCCGACGTTGCCTTTCAGGGCCAACTTGGCGAATTGGGGAACACAGTATTCAAATTCAAGCAGAGATCCAAGAATACTCAATTTAAAAAAAAAAAAGTCTCCCCCCCCTCTGGAATTGAACTCGGGTCTCCTGCGTGCGACTGCGCAGCGCCTAACCTTCACTAACCGCTACATACACCACAGGCGCCGATGCTAAATACCAGACAATAAGTACGGTTGCGATAATAAAAAAAAAGAAGGCCAGAGTGTGTCCAATAAAAGTGCCAACATTGTAGATAAATTATATCGATCTAGCTACTATGTATGGTGGAGAAAGTTCTGGTTTTCTGGTTAATATGAAATGTTTTTCTTTCTTGTGCGCGCTCTCTCTCTCTCTCTCTCTCTCTCTGTGTGTGTGTGTGTGTGTGTGTGCGCGTGCGCGTGCGTGCG
>NW_004798086.1:327469-328611 GCF_000002075.1 Aplysia californica | reverse complement strand
ACCCCCCCCCCACCCACACACAAAACAGTCCACCATTCAGGGAACCTGAGACAGACACCAAACATGGCCCAAGCATGATGGATCGAGTTCTCCATTGTGTTATTGCGGTTTCCAAAGATAGGCTATGGGCTGTGGGTGGTTGGCGGGAGCTTTACTGTAATTAGCTCCTTCTTTCCTGTCAAGCGTCTGTTATTCTTATCTCCCCACCTTTTTTGTGTGTTTGTTACTCTCTTGAAACACCTTTCTTTTAATCTTCTGCACTTACATGACCTAACTGTGTTGCGAGTGCCGTAGAACTCGCTCTAAAACAAAACAAAACAAAACTTGTTAGCTGTTATGCGATCTCTACATCCAGCCACTTTCCTGTCTTGCCTCTCCTAGTGCACATAACCAAAACACACAATTTTGTTATGGGAAACAATCAGGGGGGGAGGAGGGGGATAATGGGTGTATTGATCACGTGGCTGTTGTGCACATATTATTGGTCTGACGAATGGGATATAAATAGACTTTGTGTAATAATGGGGTTTCCTTGCTGTATAAAGCGTAATTTAACGTCATAGAGGGAAATTAAAAGCAACATGGTTGATGCCTGAGGTCATTATTTATGTATCCTGTGATTTATTTCGTGATTTTATTGTTGACGAAAGTATAATTTGTCCGTGTGTGAACCTTTGATTTTGACCTCGATGCTTAATATTAATAATTGACTTGAACCAACCTTGGTGAATGATTAATGTGTCCTGCGCGCTCGTATGACCTTATGCAGTTGCGAGCGCCGTAAAACACTTTAAAATACAAACTAACCCCAAAAAAAAATTACAACAAAACCTTGGTGCAATAGCTGGGGGTTGGGGGGTGGGGGCAACTTTTTTTATTCTCACGAGTTTCCTGTCCTGATTAGACTCTTCGAACTACAAGTAGATAGATGAACCTCGGTCTAGCTTATATCGCCGCACTAAATGTCCGGTTCACTGAGGTCTAACTGACTCATGTCGTGTGTGGAGTGATAAGAAAAGGTTCGAATTTCCCCGTGCACTCGTTTTCGTCCCACATCTTGGATCTACCCCACCCGTTTTTGTCCCACTTCCTTCCGACACGATTTTAACCGTTTTCGCCCCATATTTGCAATATTTATTATA
>NW_004798086.1:322809-323693 GCF_000002075.1 Aplysia californica | reverse complement strand
CACACACACACACGAACACACACACACGCACGCACACACGCACACACAGTGTCATGTGTGCTGATGTTTTTTTTTCTTTCTGGTTTTGTTTTGCTTCGTTTCTTAACCATTTTTCACCGTTTCTTTTAATTTTTCCTCCGGTTCAGCTAACGGCTTCATTATTAAGTAGGTTTTTTCCCCCTCTCGTTATTTCTTGTTTGTTTTTGTTTTCAATCTTTTTAGTAGAATTTGTAAGCTTTGTCGAGGCAGACGAATAAAAGAATGGATTAGTTTTCTTGAAGTGGATTGATCAATGCTTCCTTTAAGTGGACGTTTTGCCTGTTCCTTTTTTTTGGTCTTCGATCAAATGCTTCTTTTCCTTCTTTCCTTTCTTTCTTTCTTTCTTTCTTTCTTTCTTTCAGTCTTTTTTTCTTTCTTTCTTTCTTTCTTTCCCTCTTTGTTTCTTTGGTTTTTTTTTTCTTTCTTTCAGTCTTTCTTTCTGTCTTTCTTTCTTTCTTTTTTTTTGACAGTCTCATCTTTTTTCCCGTGCACTCAATGACCCATATGGTATCAGTGTGCTCGTATTTACTGACACTCAAAACTCTAAAATAATTGTTATTTGCACTGCTACTGAAAAAACGTGCGGGGAGCGTTGTGGCGGGAAACGTGTATGTGTGTAGCCATTGTCTGTCATTGAAAACGAGCTTGTTTGATAAGTGTACTGGTATGATCTCCAGTTCCTTCTGAATATTTCAGTGTTACTGATATTTTAGTTCGTTTTTTTGCCCCTCTATATGTTCTTGTTAATAAACTCTCTGTAGTGTCAACTCACTCACAGTGCATTCCACACACCCCCCTCTTTCTTTCTTTCTTTCTCTTTCTCTCTCACTCTTTTCTCTCTCTCT
>NW_004798086.1:320336-321322 GCF_000002075.1 Aplysia californica | reverse complement strand
GGGGCGTTCAACTCTTTTTTCAATTGCTCGTTTTTTCCTATCAACCATCTATCATCCTTATATCGATCCCCCCCCTTCTTTTATTTTTATGGTGTTTTTAGTAACGCCTCTCACCTTCTGAACTGACATGACCTATTTGTGTTGCAAGGGCCGTAACACTTACTAGAACTCTTCATGTCGATTAAATTAAGAGACTCTGCGTTAAATAACGTACAGAGCAAAAGGAGCTCGCATTCATGTTTTGAGTGGAGGGGGAGAGGAGGAGGTGTTATTATTTCGTTTCTCTACATGCTCGTTACAGCTGCTAATCTTTTGTTGCCGTTAATTGCGCGGTGAATGAATATCTTACATCATACTGTGAACCAGCCGCCATCTGTGTCATGGTTACGTTCTTGACCTAGATTGAGAGTGGAGCTGTGGAGATGGCTGTTGTTAAGCTAGCTAACTAACTGGACTGGCGTGTTTTACTCTCGTATCCATATGGCGTGGGGAACTCTCTGCCACCACTTTCCAAAAGGGAAATTTACTCTATAATCCGATCCGTACCCTTTGCATAGCAGTCTGTCAAAATCATTATTTGAGGAATGCAGAAAGTTTCGAAGAGATCTTCGTACTAGATCTAGGAGTATTCTAAAATGTGAAGAATACAACCCTGGGGGTACAAAGTGACCACATGGCGTACGGATAGGGTTAAGCTAACTAACTGGACTGGCGTCTGTGGTTTGCTAGTTTGACGCTTCGCCTTTTTCTTGCATGGAGTCAGAAGTTCACGGGTAGAGCTTGTCTCTGTAGGTGGTTGGCGGGTGCACTGGTGTGGTTTGCTCCTTCTTTCCTATCAGACATCGATCGTCCTTATCCCTCCTCCTTCTTTTTAGTGTATGTTACTCTCTTGTAACACCTCTAAACTTCTGGCGCTCACAATATGACCTTTTATGCAGTTGCGAGCGCCGTAAAACCCCATACTAAACTAATCATATGACTGATGA
>NW_004798086.1:292375-317662 GCF_000002075.1 Aplysia californica | reverse complement strand
GGAGGGAGGGGGGAAATATTTGTTATCAAAAGAGAAAAGGATGTAATGTATAATTGCCATTTCACCCTTTTATTCTTTTTGTATTTTTCAAAGAAAGACTTTGTCCTCTTCAATTAACCTTTGTTCTGGCAGGATAAAAAACCACTGTGTAATCAACTGGAATGACTTATGATCAGTTAATACCCCCTTCCGTTATGTACAGCATTATATTTCTTTTTAATTCGTTTGAAGCTTTTGTGGTAAACAAAACTGCCTGACGGGTGGTTGGAGGGCGCCATTGGTAGGTCCTACTCTTTTACTTTCCCTCTGTTGTTTCTGTCTGCCTGTGTGTCTTACTTTTCCCCAGCACCAAATGACGATTATTGTGTCAATGTGCTTCTCTTTACCCAAACAAACTCAAATGAAACTGTCTGCATGTTGCATTCAAATATAAAGAAAAATTAATCTGTTTGAAGCTTTTTTCGCAAACAAAACTACTTGCGAGTGATTGAGGGGCACCACTGGTAGGTCCTACTTCTTTACTTTCCCTCTATTGTTTCTGTCTGTCTGTCTTACTTTTTATTTGACCTCTCCAGTCTCTCTCTCTCTCTCTGTCTGTCTGTCTGTCTGTCTGTCCCGACCGGATTCGAACCCGGGACCTTTTGAATGAGAGGCCAACACCTTAACCCCTAGGTCACGAGAGCCCCCTTACTTTTTCCCAGCACTAAATGACAAGTGTTGATGTATGTCAATGTGCTTCACTTTACTCCAACAATACTGTCTTCTTTGCATCCAACAGCTCGGGTGACTCGACGGCCAGAATCTGGAACATGAACGACAACAACAGCGGCACGGGTGCTAGTCAGCTGGTGCTCCGGCACTGCATACAGAAGGGGGGGACGGAGGTGCCCAGCAACAAAGATGTCACGTCGTTAGACTGGGTGGTAAGCTGCAGTACTGGTGCTACTTATTTATATAACATGTCTTGATAGTCTTTTTATATGCAATACAGTCCTGTATAAGACGGTCGCCTGTATAAACAACAGACACTTCCCATTTTTCCTTCCTTGCGTATTCTTTACATTATAATTACACTGTGTAAGACGGCCAACTGTCTTCTTCTTCTTCTTGATCGCATCACTCTTGAAGTCTGGTATCTGTCATAAATTGGGCAGTCCTGCTCAGTTCATCTGTCGGCCCCGTATAGCTTCTCTGGCCAACTGTCTAATATGGCCACTTTTTTTCTTCGACAATAAGTGGCTCTCGTAAACAGGTTTGACTGTAGTTACTGTATACGGAAGGCTTTTTCTCCTTCGTTTGCAACCAGTTATGTCGTCTAAGTTTTCAGCGTCACAAACTTTTGAATAACTCTGCTTCTGTTTAATCTATCAGCAAACCAAAACAGCCCCCCCCCCCCCCCCCCCCCCCCCTTAAAAATGGGGAAAAAAAAAAGAATGGGGGGCCCCATATTAAACATACTGTTTAAATACAGACAGATGAATTTGCCGAGGTATGGTACATTTCTGTCTGTCTTTCTTTTCCCTTTGTACTAACTAAATGGTTGTTCTTCGTCAGTGTACTTTTTTTTACTCACACACACAATGTTTCTTGTTTTTAGTGTGAAGGTAACTTGTTGGCGACGGGATCCTACGATGGATATGCCAGAATATGGAGCATTGATGGTAAGGATATCATCAGTAACCCTAAAATGCAGTTTTAGGACTGTCACTTTTGGTACTGTAGCAGGTTGTATATCCATGGCGTTATGATCTACCTTCATACAGTCGGGAAAAGATCTCACAAATGTGATGAAAAACTCGAAATTACAGATATCTTGTACAATTTGCCATTCCCTGACTGATATCCCTTTAATTTTTTCTATTATCAATGAACATGAACTGTTGATGTGTCGAACACATTTAGCAATCCCAAAAGTTTTTGAGTTACCCATTCTTGACTGTTATTAATGTCTTGAACATTTTTCAACAACCAAAAGGAACAAGAAACTTATTGATTGAAATAGAAGACTGGTTTCAAAAAGTAAAAAAAAAACTATTTATAGTGCATGTTGACTCCTGTGACTCCATGTCTTTATTTAGGACTAGCAAAGTTCTTTATCAATATATTAGCCTTTAAAATCTGAAGTTGGCTATTGTTTTATTCATTTTTTTTCTCAGGGCGATTAGTCAACACTTTAGGACAGCACAAAGGACCCATATTTGCTCTCAAGTGGAACAAAACAGGAAATTACATTTTAAGTGCAGGCGTTGATAAAGTAAGTCCTGGATTTATGGTATTACGTGTCATAACTTTTATATATAATATACATCAAGACCAATAGAAATCTTGTGAACACTGAGAAACGGATAATAATAATAATAATAATAAATTGCATTTATATAGCTTATTTCCACAAAGAAGTGCTCAATGCGCTGTACAATAATACAAAGAACATATGCAGCGCACAGCTCCAATAGTAATCCTCTTTCTCTCTCTCTCACTCTGTCTGCCTGTCTGTCTGTCTGTCTGTCTGTCTGTCTGTCTGTCTGTCTGTCTGTCTGTCTGTCTATCCGTCTGTCTCCCTCTCTCTTTCACTCTTTTACTCTTTCTCTCTGTCTCTCTCTCTCCAGTACATCTTTGAGTAAAGACATTCCCACAATATTTACCCAGACACCCTCGTACACATTGATGACATCACACAGTCATACAATTTTTCAGAACAGAACAGCATGAATAAACGATACTGAGAGAACGTAATAGATACCTAGAGAACATAGTAGATACTGATAGAACATAATAGTATGCTGTACTGTCCTGCGTAAGCCATTATGATCTCTCGAAAATGTTGAATCGATCCAGTGTTGTTATTGATGTTATTGATCCAGCAGGAAAACGTTGAAACCACTCTCTTTTGTGCTCTGAAATATTGATAATAATTGTTTAATAGCCTACCTTCCATAAAGAGGGAGATAACGACATTGATTTATGAACAGATTGCCAGAGAAAGGTCATAGCCATCTCGATGTAGCAAACATGGAAAAACAAAAGAATGTATTTGCTAATGTTGACTGCTTAGTGTAAGGCTCCGCCACGTCTCTTCTCCTGAGGTGAGGGGATACAAAATTTTGTGTAACTTGTGCCCTCTCGACTCGGGTTTGAGGATCCTGTTTCAGAATCTCTGCAAGTTTAATAGGACTCGAAAAGAAGACGCAGGGCAAATTATCAGGGAGTGGAATGCTGCATTTTTAAAGTTAATATTCTGTTTGCCAACTTGCTACCCACAACCCGCTTACGAATACCCCAACATACTTGCCACTATACTGTCTTCCCACTTAGCTCCTCTCGACACTTGTCTTGGCCCAATAGAATAGGCTAACACTAACAATTTCACCTTAACAAAGACTGTGCCCACCATTTCGGAACTTCATGGTGACCGTAAAGATGGTTCCAGTAGGGAACAGGATAGAGGGTGCCCTCGTCCTTCATGACTCATTGGAGCAGAGGAAGATAGGACTAACGCTGACATTACTTTACGGAAATCCCACGTCATCACTCATCACCAACATTATTCCTAAAGTCATCATAGCTCTCAGATCAATGACTTACATCTATAATCCTAAAATCTCTTCTATCTGTAACAGTTACTTGTCATACTAAGTATGCACATAATACACTATTGGACACTATCATACGCACTTTTTTCTACTAATCAGATGGCGTCAATCTCATATAAATGAGCAAGGGATTATGATTAATAAAGTAAAGCTCCTCCATACACCATTTTGAAAAGTGACGTATGACAGTGTCACACTGAGCAGTCGATGTATGCTTGTTTGGGTTGCATGTTCCATGGAAATATGTTTTTCTCTTTCAGACAACTATCATTTGGGATGCGACCACAGGCAGTTGCAAACAACAGTTTGCATTTCATTCAGGTAAATTTGCTGCTTGTAAAATCTGTGTATCCAAAATGTGTTTAGAAAATTGCAATCTGACATAGGGTGTTTTATGTTTATATGGTTTTTATATTTTTTTCTGTTTTTATTTTCTGTCTACTTCCTTAATTAAGTGAAAACGAAGGTTTAAAGTTTAAAGCGGTTTTGATGAACATCTACTCCTGAATTAATCCCCCCCCCCAATTTTATTTTCACAGTGATTTTATTTTCACGGTGCATCTTCAGCTTTGAAGAATGTTTTACCTTTTCCGGTGACTAGAATTCTTTTAGATTGGAAATTTCACTGTTTGTTTCTGTCACCGTTTTTGTTTTTCCCTCCTGTGAGGAAAAATTGACAACGTGAACTGTGGATGTTTGGCGGGTGATTTAGTCTGGTTTGCCCTATCTTTCTTATCAAAGATCTGTCGTCAGTGGTTGGTGGGTGCTCTGGTGTGGTTTGCTTCTTCTTTCATTCCCATCAAACATCTATCGTCATTGTCTCTCCTCCGTCTTTTTTTGTGTATGTTACTCTTTTGTAACACTCTAATCTTCATTACTTATATTATGACCTAATTGTGTTGCGAGTGCTGCAAAACTCTCTTTTTAAAACTAAAACATGATGTGCACCCTTGCGACATTGTTTGCTCCAGTGTTATGTCTTTGTTCTGAGACACCTGAGCCATGAGTTGTTTTCCTGCCCGCTGCTCTTCCTGTTTGTCCCGCGAGGAACAAGGAACAAACACCTGTATCCCCTGGGGCGGTGCTACTGACTGAAGTGATTTTAGGCCATCCCCAAAGAAGGGGGAGGGAGACGGACATTAATATGTTCTTATGTTCAGTAGAATTGTAAATTGTAAATGGACTGATTCATCAATGTCATGCTCATAACTGTGCCTGAACTGCAACAGGGAACTGCTGCTTTTTCTTTCCTAGTTCTTACTATCGTTATTTTTCTCTACTTCTTTTGTGTGTTTGTCACAGTGACCCGTAATTTCTTGGGGGGCCTTGATAGTCGAAACAGACTTTGTGCTGGTGAAGCTAGAGAGGTGAGCAGAGTAAGTCTGATTCCCTGTAAGGACTTCTCTGTTGACATCCACCCCTTGGCGCTCATATGACCGTATGCAGTAGCAAGCGCTGTAAAACCTCTACTAAAACTAAAAACTAACACCTGTTCCTCCAGTTTGTTGTGGAAAACATCTGTCTCACCTGGAGACAGGAAATGTGTGGGTGGTAATTTTGTCTGAGAAATGAATTCTTGTGGCCTGAAAAAATTATGTATTTGAAAGTGCTGGTTGTGTTGTTTGATGCTCACCAACAGGAGGTACAATTTATCTCTCATCACCGTTCTTAAAAGCGAACCCAAATAACAAACTTGCATTTTGATGATTTTTGACATCTGAATACAGTCAATGACTGTTTAACAAAATGTTTATTTCGTGCAAAGCAAGGTGTAGATGTTCATATTAATTGCTTATTTTGTGTAATGTTATCCTTCCTTTTTGTTGTGTATTTTGTTTAAATGGCATCGGTGTTATCGTTAATTGTTTGTTTCAGTAAAGAGAACCCCATCAACACAACGAGGGCCAATTAGTGCTGGGAAAAAGCAAGACAGACAGACAGAGTTAATTGCCTATTTTGCGTAGTAACAGTGCTGGTGTTCTTGTGCATTATTTAATTTGTGTAACATTGATGTTTTTTTGTTCCTTGTTAATCATGTGCAACGTTGACGTTAATTATGTGTAACACGGACGTTCTTCTCCCCAGCACCTGCGCTAGACGTGGACTGGCAGAGCAGCAACACGTTTGCCTCATGTTCCACGGACCAGTGTATCCATGTCTGTCGGCTCGATGACACGAGGCCTGTCAAAACATTCCAGGGGCACACGGTGAGTGCTAGCTTGTTGACAGGAAAGATGATGACTTGGGAACTGGCATACAAATTTTTTGAGCTGCTTCGATGTAAACTTATGTCCGTCTGTAGATCTATCTGCATTCAAGTCATTTAGCTCCTTGTGACTTTGATGATCTGATAAATTGTTTGAAAACTTTAAAGAGAGAGTGGTCTGCAGAGGTGTTAATATGTTATAGTTCAGAAACTTGGCACCTCATATGCATGTGTCAAATGAGACGACCTTTTTAGCATAGTGTTCAATTGATAGTGGTGAAGATTATTTTGTTTTTTTAAAAAGAAATAAAAGGGATTGTCTTTTAAAAAAAAAAGAAGAGTACTAGCAAGGACTGTTCTAAAAAAAAAAAAAGAGGTGCAAGAACTGTTCTAAAAAAGAATAGGAACAATGATTTCTCTAAAAAAAAATTAAAAATAAAGAATAAAGATTGTTCTAGAAAAAAGAATGGGAGCAAAGATTAGTGTAAGCAGATGGTCGGAGGACAGTGCTGGTAGGGTCTACAATTTTTCCCCTTCCCTCTTGTCCATTCTGTCAGGCTGTCTTGCTTTTCCAAGCACTTTCTGACCATTATTATGTCAATAGACAATTTTTTACTCAAGCTTAACAAACTTTTTGGGAAAAAAAAAGGTTTTATATGAGGAACTAAAGAAAACATTCTAGGGACGTCTTAGTTACTACATCTGTGTTTTAGTGTCATCTGTATTATAGACTGCATGTAGCTAGTGGAGAGTGTTGCTAGTGACATCTGTTCTATAGTGACATCTGTGTTATAGTGACATCTGTGTTATAGTGACATATGTGTTATAGTGACATCTGTGTTATAGTGACATCTGTGTTATAGTGACATCTGTGTTATAGTGATGTCTGTGTTATAGTGACATCTGTGTTATAGTGACATCAGTATTATAGTGACATCTGTGCTATAGTTACATATGTGTTATAGTCACATCTGTGTTATAGTGACAACTGTGTTATAGTGACATCTGTGTTATAGTGACATCTGTGTTATAGTGACATCTGTGTTATTGTGACATCTAAGTGACTGCATGTAGCTAGTGGAGAGTGCTACTAGTGACATCTATGTTATTGCCTATACGTAGTGGAAGAAGATTATTTTATATACAAGAAGGCCACATGGAACCTGGAGAAGAGTCACAAAAAATGATGTACTGAAAAGTGGGAAGACATGTTCTGATATCAAGAGGCTAGCCTAGGATAAGGATAGATGGAAAGTGTTTGTTCATGGCCTCTATATTCTGGTGGAGGGTGAGAACACACCCCCCCCCCCCCCCCCCCCCCCCCAGTGATGATGATGATGATATGGAGGAAATAAGATTAAGTACGTTGCCTGAAAGTACAACATTCTATCCGACAAAGCAGGGAGTAGAACTGACAATATATTACCTTTCCCACACTTATCAGTGGACTTGGCCACCTTACTTTAAGTGTCTCCGTATATCACACTAACTTTGTTTCCTCACACGTATATCAGTGGCGTCGGTAGCCTAGTGGTTAGGCTACCAGACTTGTAACTGTGAGATTGTGGGTTCGGGGGTTCAAGCCTCAGCTCGGTCCGACATTGTGTCCTTGGGAAAGGCACTTTACACGAATTTCCCTCTTGGCTCGGTCCTTTCAGAGACGGACTAGGAGACCCCGCCTCTTAAATGACCTAATAGTGTTGATAGGGGCGTTAAACCCATACCATTTCACCAATTTTCACACATATTATATCTTCTTATTTTTCAGAATGAGGTGAATGCCATCAAGTGGGACCCCCAAGGTCTACTCCTAGCCTCATGTTCAGACGATATGACGTTGAAGGTAATACCTGGGACACATAACTTACTGTCAGTGTTATTCTGTCACTGTGTAACTGGTTCAACATTTTTCTGTTTTATTGTTTTAGTAGAGGGTTTATAGCACTCGCAACGGCATAAGGTCATATGAGTGCCAAGGAGTGGAAGTCAACAGAGAAGGGGGGTGGGGGGGGTTGGTGTGTTGAGAAATCTTGACCAACACCAAAAGAGGGCATTGCCCTACGAATAAGAGAAGTTTGGTTTCATCGATGTGTATATTTATTTGGTTGTAGAGAAAACTCTCCTTGCCTTTTAAAGAAACTGAACAAGGGGCAAAAACTTCGATTTTATCAAAACAGCATTTTTTCGAGATAGCCCCGTTGTGCTTAAAAGCGACCAATTTATGATGCATGTTGACTCCTGGGTTTTGTTGAGCACCTGCAGATTGACCCCGGTGATGGTTTTAAAACAAAAGACTTATATGGTAACAGCATAACATGATCAATAGTAGAGGTTTTTTTTGTTTTTTTTTAAATTGAGTATATCCTGTATGTCTGCTGGGATGTTGAATTGTTGCATCTCTCTCGTCTCAGCCTGAATTGACTTTGACAGGAAGAATCAAAGCAGTCCAGCTCAGAGATTATGTAAAATTGTGTGGATGGGGGCGTAAAGCATCAACATTTTTGTGGGTGTATGGTTGGAGGATACCACTTGTATATCCTATTTCCTTCCCTGTGTTGTTCTTTCTTACTGACTTTTTTTCCTGTGGGTGGTTGGCGGGTGCTCTGGTGTGGTTGCTTCTTTTCTATCGAACATCTATCGTCTTTATCTCCCCTCCTTTTTTGTGTTTGTTACTCTCTTGTGACACCTCTAATCTTGGGCACTTATATGACCTTATTGTGTTGCAAGTGTCGTAAAACACTTACTAAAATTTACTAAAACTGACTTTTTCCCTACCTACTTGTTTTCCTCACCTCTGTTATTTCTTTTTCTGTAGCTTACCCTTTTCCCAGACATTCATTTTCGTGTCGTTGTGTTTTCTTTACTCATATATGCCTCTTCTGCTTTGCCCAGATTTGGAGCATGAAGCGTGACTCGTGGGTTCATGACCTCCGGGCGCACGAGAAGGAGATCTACACCATCAAGTGGAGTCCCACTGGAAGTGGCACCAACAACCCCAACCAGAATTTGATATTAGCCAGGTACGAAGTGAGATCCTCCTCACTTAGAACATATGTATCGTCACGCTCAATAAGATGAATGCCTACGTCATTTTTAGCCATTTTGAGAAAATGATTTTAAAAAACTGTGTTTTTTTTGTTTTTTTACAGTTGACTCTGAAATGCTTGAATTTTGGTACACTCAATTGATTGTTCAAGTAAACTGTATTACCAAGCTGGCTCTGCTCTTCATTTCAGAAACAAAAACTCCAAACCTGCCAAAATTGACTTATGAGTGTAATAATATTTGTTTATTGTTTGATTGATTTTATCATACCTTTCTCCCTCCAAGACCTAACATTGATAACACACTCTATGGAACATTACAGCAACTGCAGCAAACCTGCACTTATCACTACATGGCATTGGACAGAAGAGCAAGAGCCCAGCTGTTACTAGATAGATAACAACAACAACGAAAACATTGATTTTAGCAAAAATAAGGGCACTGTCTAAGGTCATTTTTATTTTCCAACCAGTCTGATGGAAGCCATGTACCAAGATATTTTCACTCGCAAGTTTCCTTTTAACTTGCCTTTTGACTTAACTTAAACAATGTGGTTAATTGTATTTTTGCATGTCCATTTTCAGCGCCTCCTTTGACTCGACGGTGCGTCTGTGGGAGGTAGACCGAGGCCAATGTCTACATACCCTGACCAAACACACGGAGCCCGTAT
Source organism: Aplysia californica (assembly GCF_000002075.1). Taxonomy (NCBI): domain Eukaryota; kingdom Metazoa; phylum Mollusca; class Gastropoda; order Aplysiida; family Aplysiidae; genus Aplysia; species Aplysia californica. The sequence continues at coordinate 308,148 of NW_004798086.1, read as the reverse complement.
ATAGTGTGGCCTTCAGTCCTGATGGCAAATACATAGCTAGCGGCTCTTTTGACAAGTGTGTGCATATATGGAGTGTCCAGGTAAGCTACCAGCGTTGTCATAAGGACTTTGTCTCCGTCCTTTTTTTCCCTTTAGTAGGGCTGGGTCACGAGCGCGAGAACGGAACTGAATCGTCACTCTTTCCTGCGGAACGCGATTCACGATTCACTTCAGCGGAACGCGGAACAGTATCGCCAAACGATTCCCGATTCACTCCCCTGTCGCTGTCACCACCTTGTGGCTTGTTTAACCTACTGCTGAGTCGAGTCACGAGCGCAAGAACGCAACGGAACACTTTGTATGGCTCCCCTTATTTTACGAAAGATGGTATAGTCCAACCCCCCTATTAAAACAAAATGAACGGGGTCCAACCAATAGACAGAAGGAATTTTATGGAGCCATTGTTTTAGGGAATGGTGGGGTTGGGGTTTAGGGGGGTCACTAATTGAGGTCAGTTGATAGAGCAGCGCAACAAAGGGTGTTGGGCGGAGAGGATGGCGGAACAACAAGAGTGGGACTCGCGCTCGCCAAGAGGCGTTGATATGACACTGTTCCGTTTCAGTCAGTGTTCCGTTTCAGTCAGTGTTCCGCCACAGCTCCACGAGCTCTCGCGTACTCGCGATTCATTGAAGCCGACTGAATCGCGAATCGCCACTCTCAGATTTGACGAGCAGGATCCAGCCCTACCCTTTAGGCTTCTAGTTATTGGTATGGTAAAAATAAAAATGTTCGTTCTTTGTTTTACGTTCTCAGTCTTGCACGGTTCTGTTTCATGAACTAGAATTCCTGATTATTGAGATTATATTCTGTTTGTCTTTGAATTAAACATAATCACAATTTGTTTTACTGTTATGTCAACGCTGTTGTTTTAAGTTTTCTCTAAGCAAACAAGAAAAGTGGCGTTTGCAGGTGTGCTATGACTGTGATGACATACTCCAAGGAAATGAAATGAAGGAAAGAAAGACAGATTTTTTTTCACCTGTGTACAAGATTTTTTATTTTCGTGTGTACCTCTTACCACACGACGGGCAGCAGGTACAATTTGCTTGGTACTGAAAACTTTAGGTTTGTGGGGCTTTTAGTTTGAAGATCTACTACCTGGTGTCATGTGGCAGCAATTATGACGCCACCTTCCTGTGACCCAACGAGTGATTGTAAAAGACTCAGAAAAAAATACAGACTTTCGGCTTAGATTGTGTGCATACCCATGAAGAAATGGTTGGTCTCGTCTCGGTTGAACATGAAACTGTCAAACTGAAACAAAGAAACAAAGCAATACACTCACTGTAGCATACTGGTTGGGAAATATCCCAACATTTCAAAAGAAAAGAAATCACATAACTTTGTCATGGAATTTAAATGTCTTACAGTCAGTGTAGTGTTATTTCGAGGGCTGTTTTCATCCTGAGATTTTTGTTCTGTGTCCACAGACTGGCTCACTAGTCCATAGCTACAGAGGTACTGGAGGCATTTTTGAAGTGTGTTGGAACCACAAGGGAGACAAAGTGGGAGCTAGTGCTTCAGATGGTTCGGTAAGAATTTCTAGATATATATTATCTTTTAAAAAGGAAACTACCCCCCCCCCCCCCCCAAGAAATTGACAGATGAATGAAAAATTCCTGAAGAGATAAGATGTATATAATTATAAAACATTTTTAGAACTTTTGCTGAGGAACATTGCAACAACCTAGATTTTAATTTACTCATCTTTATGCTTTTTTGTCTAAGTGCAATCCATAATGTGTCTGTTTTCTAATTTTAAAATCGAGAGATACAACATTTGCACTGCAAAATTAAAAAGTTTTTATATTCCTAAAGTGAGATACAACATCTGCACTGGAAAACTGGAACATTTTTATATTCCTAAAGTGGGAATATCACACTGGCCAGAGGACGGCTTTTACTCTTTTATGATTAATAACTTGATAGAAATGATTTTCCTTTTTTCTCCTGTTTCGTGTCTTTTTTAAAGTTCAGATACTAGATTTGACGAAGTATGCCGATTGCTTATGTATTTTCTATTTCTCCTTTGTTTCTTTTCTTTCAGGTTGTGGTACTAGATTTGAGGAAATAGCTGGGGTCTGCTCATAAGATCAGGGCAAACATTAGGTATTTGACATACCCACCTCCTCCAGAAGAGACAGGGTTGTAGGGCTGGCCCCTCCCCTCCCCCATGTTCATTCCCCTCACCTCCTCCCCAGCCCTGCCCCACGAATCAGCACAAGCCTGCTCCCTACCACCACCACCACCACCACCACCACCACCACCACCGCGGCTATGCTGTATGTGCTTGAAGCTGTCCCTTCCTGTCCCCCGTACATGAGATGCCCTCTGTTTGACGGTTGCTGTTGTCTGTACGTATGGTGGTCTTCCGCGATGTACCTGTCTCTGTCGCCTGGGAGTTGCTTGAGGCAGTCAGTCACTCGAGGGTAATCACATGTCTGGTGGTGGGTGGACAGAGAACCCTTTGGTTCTCGGCACGGATAAGCTTTGACGCCAACCAGCCCTCAGCCCCCTCCCCTCCCTCCTGCCCAACCCCCTGGCATGTTGCATCGAGTTGGCCATATTGCTGTCTGACAGTCAACTTATAATCTGAGTGGCCGGTCAGACAAGCAGCCACTCGCTTCGTTGACCATGCAGTTTGTTCCTCCACCATCTGAACCCAGCGGTCAGCCCCACCTCTTCAATCGTGACGGATTCTGCACCATATGGAAAGGCTCAGGTGGTAAACAGCTTGTTGTTCTCTAAAGTTGCTCGGAGAATAGACAACTGGTTGGGACCTCAGCAAGTAGTTGGTAGGGTGGCGTAGAGCGGAGGTTTATGTGCCCGCCTCTCTTCCTGATGTCGTATGGTCTCCCCTGTGGGGGGGCTGCCTCTTCTGAACAAGTCTCCGACGTCTTGCTTGGCTTGTCTGACGGAGACTTGGCTGACTGCACCTAGTTTTATTGTCTTTTGACCAGGGAAAATGACTTTGCTGTGTACCAGCTGCGCGCGTGTGCATGTAAGTGTGTGTGTGTATAAGTATGTGCATATGTGTGTGCGTATGCGTGTGTGTACAGTTCTGTGCGCTGTAACTGTTGATGTTCAGTTGTGTGCACATATTTGTTGTGTTCAACTGTTTGCATTTTGGTTCATTGTTGTTGGGACATCAGAGAATGTGTTGCTACTATTTCCTTTATGGTTGAGGACCTACTTTTGAGAAATCATCTGGCCTTCGAGGTTAGCAGCTATCTATTTTCTAGATCATTCAAGTTCTAAGCAACGTTTGAATGCACGCTCGCATGTGCATGCGCTCTCACACTCACACACATACATTTCCATGCTTACGCTAGCGCTCATGTATACATAGTTAATGTGTTTTACGCACACAAGCAAAGTTTAACATGTGCCCTCTGAGGTAGTTGCCGTGTTACTGCTTTTTTTGTCTTTAGAGCTCTACTGTTCCACTTGTATGAATGGAACTAAATTTGCAGAGGTGGGTGTTTTGTTTCAAGAAGATGGGAAATGAGAAGTTGAAAATGTCTTGACATTGATGCTTTGTTTTCTCTATGGCATGTACTGACAGAGTTGGGACCCTATCTTTTTCACATGTGTTAATGCTTCTGTTCTGAGGGTTCGGGTGGTTTGCGGGTGCCCTGGTGTGGTTTGCTCCTTCTTTCATATCAAACATCTATCGTCCTTATCTCTCTTCCTTCTTTGTGTTTGTTACTCTCCTGTAACACTTCTAATCTTCGGCACTTATATGAGCTTTTTGTGTTGCAAGTGCCGTAAAACTTTTACTAAAACTAATCTGAGGGTTCATGATTTGTCTAAAGGAGGTCAACACTGCAGGCTGAAAAAGTAGTAGCACCCATTTGTACATAGATTTCCCTGTTGTGCCAAGGGTATGTGAAATGCTTAAATGCTAATGTTTTTGTTTTGTATGAAAGAAAGTGTCCAAGATGTTTGCCACATATGGAACTAGAAAAAATAGAAATACAAAAATGCTTACAACTGTCAAGTATGTTGCAATTTTAACATGGACTTGTGGAAACAGACATAAGGTATGTTTACAGTTTGATTTGATCTTATTCGAGCTGTATCTCAGGGTAGAATCTTGTAGTCTGAATTTCAGTTGGGTTGTCTAGATTTGCAAAGAATACCTGTGTTTAAGAAACAAAATCCTTTTAAGGAAAGCGCAGATTTGAAATTTAGGTGCTGTTCCCAGTAAGAGATTGGTTTATTATTAATGATGACAGCGGCATATTGTTCTGAGAGTTATGTTGTACACAGAAAGGAAAGATTTTGTTGTAGTTTTCTACTAAAAGCTTTGGATTAACGGAGAGGACATTACCGTGAATACCGTTGTGTGCAAAAAAAAATAGTTGAATATTATTGTTATTGTAGTGTGCTAGGATATTTGAGAAATTTGTGTTGAAATATCTTCTGGGAGATGTCCAGCCTTTTAAAAAAGTTTTTAAAAAACTTTTGCGTGATTTTAAGTCGGTTTTGCTGACACATTTTACAATGTCCAAGGGTAGCTGATTTTGGAGTAAGCAGCTTCATTTTCCTGTACAAATCTTTGATGTGAAGTACAGTTGGGATATCTCTGGACAGTTGGTGGGAATTATTTGTATGTGGCTAGAGGTAGGCCTACTTAGTTTTCAAGGTCAGACGTTGTGTACAAAATGTGAGGTCCTCAATGAACGTCTTGTCTTGGGTTTTGCTCATTGTTTTTCTTTTACTCTTATTTGTTGATTAACTCTTGTCCAGTGTATAGCTTTTGACTCCTCTCTGGTGTATAGCTTTCTACACCTCTCTGATGTTTAGCTTTCTACAACTCCTCATGCTCTCAGCCACAAGTCCTCTCTGAGTGGTTGTTCTCATCGTCGGCTCGGTGCTGGGAATATCTGGGGTAATGGCTCAACCCTAAGTCAGGCGGTCACACTTTTCTGTGCGGCCTGACAGTGGCGGCTCACTCGTGCGTTGAGTGAATGATGCACCCTTAACCAATGTGTTATTGGGTGGTTGGCGGGTGCCCTGGTGTGGTTTGCTTCTTCTTTCCTATGAAACATCTGTCGTCTTTATCTCCCTTCCGTCTTTTTTGTGTTTGTTACTCTCTTGTAACACCTCAAGTCTTCTGCACTTATATGACCTGATTGTGTTGCAAGTGCCGTTAAACACTTACTAAAACTAAACCAATGTGTTAAGTGAGGCGGGCGGGTTGTAAGAGGGTGCTGCTGGTAGGTCTTACTGCTTTTCTGTCCCTTTATTTGTTTTCATGTGTGTCTGTCCTTCTTACTCCTTCCCTGCATCAACAGGCCATTATTGGGTTGAAGTGCTTCTTCATATTGACACAAATGGAAGAATTCCATTGTCTGAAGCTACATGCTGGAGAAAAGTTAATCCTCTTTCATTGTTCATGTCGTCGTCATCGTCTTCACCTCCCCTTAAAACTTGACAATGGCAGCAAAGTTTTTCTTTTCCTCCAGATTCTAAGTGCGATCAAAAAGCACGAGAGAGAGCGGTGATAATTTATAGACACGTTATTCTGTTACTCCCAGGCCCGCCCCTGGTGTTCTACTGTGCCGAGGGAGGGTTCATTGTACGGCTTAGATAGGAGCGAGTGTCTGCTGGATGTTGCTTTTACTGCCCGGGGAAATGCACTTTGGAATTTTGTGTGTTTGTACGCCTGTGTGATGTGATGTTGATTTCATGATGACAGTTTGAAAAGTTTATATCAGGATGATCATTTTTTTGTAATGCTTGAGTTGTTTGTGTGTTTGCTTCTGCAAATGTTCCTCAGAACTGTCCGATTCCCACTCTTTATTTTTCCCTGCAGTTTTTTTGGTTTTTTTTTAGATATTCATTTTGTTTTATGATGCTGTGTAATGTTGTCTATAGATGTTTCCATTGTGGCTTGTTCTGTACAACTTTCATCTCATTTGTATGTAATTTCATTTCCACTCATTTCTTTTTGTTTTTAAAAATAGTATGATGAGGATTGTATCAATTTTATTTCTTCTATCTCTTGTCTGCAAGGCCTGATACAGTCAGCAGTTTTGTTTGTTCCTCAGTCTTGTCTTTATCATTTAAAAAAATAATTACACTGACTGCCATAGTGGTCTGAATGTGCTTGTGTTGGTGGATTTTTCTCACCGGCTTCGGTTTCCTGTCTTTTGTACTGGTGCCATATCGTGTAGGTGTTATGAGAAGTTGAATATTTAAGAATGTGGATACTCAATTTGTTTCTGTGCCCATCTGCTTGTCCTGTGCCGTGCTCAGAGTTGTTTGGTGTGGGTGGATCCTCCCTCTTTTAAACACAAAAAATGGGTTCACTTTTACGGCGGAGCGTTTGTGAGAGGTTACGCTTGGTATCTGATGTGGTCACGAAGTGACCTGATCCATATTCTTACTTACTTTTCACATCGTTGTCTCCTTTTCATTCTTTCTTTTCTGTTATAATGAGTGTGTGGAATCGAGATGTTTTTAAGAAATTCACATTGAGTTTCATAGTGACCGTTTATAAGGGACTCTGTTTTGAGACAATGTTATGTAATGTTTCTCTCAGGATTGGAAGTTGCGACTTTTTAAAATTAAAAAAAAAATGTTTGATGTGTACAGCTTGTCTGTGTCACTTTCATTTTCTGCCCGAGTGCAGTATAGCTGTATTACATGATAGATAGAGTTTTACTTCAACTCTTGACCCACTAAACTAGATGGACATGTTGAGAGGGAGATGACTTCTTATCACACTGAGAAATAATAAATTTCAAGCCCCTGTAGAACTTTGGGTACTTCTCTGGTTCCTTTTCCTCTCAGATGTTTTTTTTACAGTGTTTTTTTTTAACACAGGTTTATAGGGCTGTAATTAATTAGGGCTTTGTACTTCCTAAGGCACTGCTGAGAATGGGCTGTTTTTGGAACTCTGACTCAAGATGAGAGATTGAATGTTCTTTGAGCGCGCACCATATTTTTTGCAAACGTGTTAAGGCCGGCTAGAGTCCGATAATGCTGTAATCAGATGTTTGAGTTTAAAATTTTAATGATTTTATCTTAGCCCTTTTCTTGAAAGTTGATGCCATAAATGGGGAATTTTAGTTTCTAGTGGTGAAAATGACAGAATAATGTTCAATGACTTTAATACAGATTTGGATTGTAGATGTAACCTACAGGAGCAGGGAGAATCTTAAACCGCAGTCCACTGTGGACACCTTTTTGTTACAAACTGGGTTGTGTGTTGTTTGTGTGAGGGACTGTCACCACAACTTGTGAATGCACAGCTAATAATTATTATCGTAAAGGGGTGCCCTTGTACCCGAATTTTCCAGAAAGAGAGGAAAGTCTTGTATGCTGGCTAATTTTTACTTTTTGTTTCCTATGTGACATATTGTCTTGTGTTTTTGGCCGAATGTGCTAGTAGGGCTGATTACAGTGTTTGTTTCAACGGGTTTTGGTGTCTGATTACTCAGCTTGGTTTTCTGTTCACTGACAGTTCTAATAACAAGTCTGATTCTTTGGTTCGCATCTAACTAGCATCTATGATGTTATGGAAAAGCTCTTCTAATTCACCTGTGCATGCAAAAAAAACCCCCCAAAACCAAAAAAACAAACGTGAGTTCTAATTCCCATGTAGGAAAGTTATTTCATCAAACGTCTCCGGCTGTCTGCCAGGATTCCGTGTCCCACTCAGGTGTGGTTTGTCCTGACCGGCACATTTGAAGCAGCCTGCCTCTTAAATGATGTTCATTTTGCGGAGGCTGTTAAACAATTTGAATTCACAGCACTGTCTCACTTTACCCGGTGCCCTGCTACTCCAGTATGGGGGTGGGGGGATAGAAATAAAATGCAAGTGGTGTCCTGAACTGTGCTGGTCATAGTCACATTTGTGGTTGCAGCGGTCAGAAATTCAGTAAAACCTTTCCATAGTGAACCAAAGAAGTGAACTAAACACACACTGACCTACTACAATCGGCATGTATGTTCCTACTAAACTCAGTATGCACGGACCTACTGTACTCTGTATGCATGAACTTACTGCATGTGGGAAAAGTCAGTTTATTAAACAAGCCAGAGAACAGTTTGCCCCATGTATGTTCCTACTAAACTCAGTATGCACGGACCTACTGTACTCTGTATGCATGAACTTACTGCGTGTGGGAAAAGTCAGTTTGTTACACAAGCCAGAGAACAGTTTGCCCCATGTATGTTCCTACTAAACTCAGTATGCACGGACCTACTGTACTCTGTATGCATGAACTTACTGCGTGTGGGAAAAGTCAGTTTGTTACACAAGCCAGAGAACAGTTTGCCCCATGTATGTTCCTACTAAACTCAGTATGCACGGACCTACTGTACTCTGTATGCATGAACTTACTGCGTGTGGGAAAAGTCAGTTTATTACACAAGCCAGAGAACAGTTTGCCCCATGTATGTTCCTACTAAACTCAGTATGCACGGACCTACTGTACTCTGTATGCATGAACTTACTGCGTGTGGGAAAAGTCCGTTTATTACACAAGCCAGAGAACAGTTTGCCCCACCTATTGTCTTTTAACTCTCCTATATTTGAAATTGTTATTTAGTTGGAGTCAAGCGTCTCCTGTATTTGAAGTTGATACTTAGTTGGGAGTTACTAACTTGCCTCTTTTTCAAAGTGAAAAAAGGTGAAGGCCCAGACTGTTTTGGCTTTTGTCTTGGTCTCTTTTGTGTAACTTGTCATTACGTTTTGATTTGAACATTCTGATCTGGTCACTTGAGCTGAAGAAGTGTACACTGTGTTGCTCTGAATCCCTGCAGAGCTGTAAAAAATGTGTGGTGTCTTCGTAATGTAGGAGTCTATTCTATAGTCTTGTTCTGCCAGCACAAGAGTTTCCATTGTGAGAAATGAGAACTGGGAGCATCTTGTCTTGTCACCTGTGGCAACGGCTCATTCAAGTTTGTGTCAGGTTTTGCTGGAAGAGGGAAAGAGGATTTGTCATTGTTTTATTTGAAACGAGCCATGAATTGGTGGTATGAAGATTTAGCTTTTTTAGCAATTTTTGACTGGTACAATGTTGTTTCTTTGTTTTTGTCTGTGTGCATGTGTGTGTGCGTTGTGTGTGTGTATGTATTTTATTTGTGACCTGCACTGTAGTCCTACGTGTTTTTGAAGCTGTTAAATTGTTACTGTTACCCAGTTTGCTCAACACGTGTCAGTGAATGCTGCTTTCGCATCATGGTGGTCAGAAAAAAAAAAGGATCTTACATACTTGTGGATTCAAGAAGGGCTCGGGTTACTGCTAACTTTTTTCCCTTCTGAGTTCTATGAAGATTTTTTTTTTAAAGCCAGCTTGCATTGTAAACGTAAAAAAATTGCCTGTGTAAATTTTTTTTCCTTCAGAGTTCCATAATGATTTTGCTTCAAGCCAGCTTGCATTGTAAACGTACATTTATTTTAGAATTACATGTTTAGATATTTGGCGGACTTGTATTGCTGAGAATTAAAACTGACATACTGAGAAAACACATCACTCAAGCTGTTAGGTTTTAGCGATTCAAACAATTCTAAACGATTGAGTTTTTCAGCCTGGCAGTAGTTCAAATCTCAAGTGCCTTTGTTTTTGAGTTTTTGTTTTGAATTCTCTGTACGACATGTTTTTTCGAAATCACTGAAACATGGCTGCGTCTCCAAGTGTTGTACTTTTCTGTCCATTGCTGATATAGAAGTGGTGTTGTCTTCTTGTCTCATACCGCCCTAAGGGTGTTCACATTTTAGCCATTTCCTCTGTTCTCATCCTTCACTTTTGCTGGCATTAGATCAAACAGGGTTTGATTCGGGGTGTTGCCTGTTGTTTTCTTACAGGTCGGGGTTTTTGTTTTACTGTTTTAATTAAAACAAATAAAATACATGATGCGTTTTCACTTGGGTCAAAAAGTGAATGGCCGTGATTTTTATGTTGTCTCTTCACTTTGTCGTTTTCTGCCGTGGTCGTTGGGCGCCGAGTGTGCGCACTTATCTCTTTTGAGTTTGTGTTATTGATTGTAGTGTAGTGCTGTTTGGCGTTGATCTTGTCCTGTATCTATTCCCTTGTCTCTCGTCGCACCCCCCCTCTCCCTCCACCGCTCCCTTCCCCACCAACCTGTCTGTCATCTGTGAAGCAAGTGCATCCATGTGCTTTATCAAGGCTTTTGCTTGGAAAGCAGACACGATCTTGAAACTGTCCTAGTTCATGGTCACAGACTACTTAAGTGCATTGTGGGAGACTGCTTTTAAAATTAAAATAGAGTGTTTATACAATCTGGTAAGACATTGTTGAACTGTCTACAAAAGTAACATAAAATTGTGGTAGGTGTGCTGAAGACAGTCTTGGAGCTATATATGTGTTTTATCGGTTCGGTTTGGTTTGGTAGGTAGGCGGGGCTTGCCAGATGGAGGGCGAAAAGCGACCATTGTGGCACAACCGAATGAAGCCGACGGCTACCATTAAAAAAAAGCAAACGCGTTTGTTTTCTTGTCCTTGAGTTGGGGGATCAGTTTGTGTTAAGAGGACTGATCCAGCTATGGACAGTGGGTATAAGACTGACAAAACAACTTCCATTTCTCCGCTCTTTGTTGTTGTGGGTGTACCAAGAGGCTTTGGCTTTTTGCTGGTGAGCTGAGGAAGTTTTGCCGTCAAGATGTCATGCTGAGAGCTTGGTCTGGAAAGTGAAGGAGTTGGGGGGAGAGGGGATGAGACAAGTGGGTGGAGTGGTTGTTCTTGTACGAGTTACTGGGTGGTCACTATTAACAGCTCGGTCTACCTTTATCTACCTTTGCTCGCCTCATTTTGTAAGAATTGTTAATAAAGAGGTTTTTATATTATTCTCTAGGGCTGTAGTGAAAGAACTCAATGCTTATCACACAAGCGATAATTTTCTCAATGTTGTCATAAGTTTGGTTTTTATTTTAGTTGTTGAAATTTTTTATTTCCCTCAAAGTATGAAATCTGTAAGCAGTGTAAAGTTCAGAGGTCATAGAGGTAATGAGAGCTGAATCTATGTTCCACGTGATCTGATCTTCTTGTGGTTCTGTTCTGCACACCCCAAAGTCTGTTTTCATAGAGCATAGGTAGTTTGGCTCGTTCAGAATGAAAAGCCCCAGAAGTTGTCCCAGCTAGTGCTTGAATGGCTGTTTGTGTGCCTGTGTGTAGTGTCTAATTTTTCTGCATTTTCTATATTACGGAAGAGAGCGTGCTCAAAATTTGCTTGCGCCATCCACGCTAGTTTCCCTTCTCCTCCTTTTTACTGGCGTCTGTGGTGTAATGCTTAGGCTCGTCGCCGTTTCACGCAGAAGGCGTTAGTTCAAATCTCGAGTGGGGGAGACCTCTCACCGAGTTTCTACGTCTGTGTCTCCTGGGATGCTGTTTTCCAACCGAACCCACCTGTGAGGCAGGCAGGGTTGAAGTAGCGCGCCACCCCCTTCCCCCTTTCCCCAACACCTCTTAAATGTCTAAATTGTGTTAAAGGAGATGCAAAACATCCAAGCTCCCTTTTTTTTCCTTTGTCACTGTGCTGCCATTACATGTTATTGTCGTTGATCACCGAGTCCCTGCCCCACGTCCGCGTCCCCCCCCCCCCCCCCCCCCCCCTCTCTCTCTCTCTCTCTCTCTCTCTCTCTCTCTCCCCCCTCCCACGTCTCCCTGTGCTACTGTGTTTTTATTGTGAGTAAAACTAGCTGATACTGTTTTCAGGACCCATCATTATTGACTATTGACATGCCTTGTATTTGTTACTATGAAACATTGTCAAATCTGAATTAAGATTGAAAAAAAAGCAAAAAAATGAATAAAAATGATAACAAGACCTTACTTTCAATGGTTTGTTGTTGTAGTTGTTGTTGTTGTTGTTTCTTCTTCTTCTTTCTTCTCCTCCTCCTCCTCCTCCTCCTCCTCCTCCTCCTCCTCCTCCTCTTCTTCCGACCGACTCCTCGGCCTCCATGATCACATATGTGCCTTATTATCTTTGAAAATTGCCAATGTTCTAAAAAAAAAAAGACAACTGCATTATTATTAATGATGACCTTGGATTCTCCTCTTTCACAACACCCGCCCCTCCCCTAAAAAAATTATTTTAAAAAAAAATCGTCTGGCTAACTTATCTGTTCGAGTTGAGTAAGTTAAAAGGGTGTCTAACTAACTCTGCCTCTCTTGTTTGTAGCTAGAGCAGTATTTCACACCTAACTAGCTGAATACCTTTGATAAAATTAATCGTGGCATTATCTGGAACCGGAGCATGGTCAGTTGTTTACACTTCACACTTCACACTATGTGGCCAGTGTGTCAAGCCAGGAAATGGGGAATGGGCGCACTCAGGTCTTCTGTCAGCACTGCTTGGAGGTCACGTCTTAGACAATTTCGATTTATACATATTTACATTGATTAAACTCCTCAAGAATACAGTTATTTATTATTTTTCTTAAGAAGAGGTGGGGCCTACGACAACATCGAGGTTTTCAATAGGACCTCGCCTAGTGTGTGGACAAACATGATACTTCCCCAAAACAATCAAATTAAATCCCTCGTCCCATTGTGCATTCAAACCAGGACCTTCTTCATCGTATGCTAGGCCTAAAATTCTATCATAAAACGAACTGCGCTATCAGCATTCATTGTTGAAACGACAGATCGTAGTAGTTTTAGTAATTATCCGAATGCAAGTGGAACGCACGGCAGACTGAGACAGGCTACAGACCATGCTCTAAGTTACGATGAAATAACATCAACAACAACAGCAACAGGTCACTTCTCCGGGCTGCAGGCCTGCATAGAATAGACAAAACATCGGACCCAATCTGTCCATTGTGCAGCGAGGAGCCCCAAGATTTGGAGCAGTGGCTGCAGAGATGCCCCGCCACAGAGTTCCAGCGGAGGCATCTCTTTGGGGGAGGATTCAGGGAGGTTGGACTGCCTCACCCGCTACCCAAGAGAGGCGGTGGCCCTGGCGAAGAGCACGCTCTTCGGGGCTCCTAACATTTCAAACGGATAGGCTATCACAATAACACACACACACACACACACACACACACACACACACACACACACACACACACACCAGCAACAACAACAACGACGACGACGACGACGACAAAGGCAATTGCGACGACCAGAAAATAATCATTACACACGATTTATTTGTGAAACGATCAAAAGATCACAAAAACCCTTACGAAAACAGAAGCAAAATATAGCTATTTCATGACTAAGGGAAACAACCAAGAAAATATTCTCTTTAGCTTTGTTTACCGAGAGTTATATTCCTTATTTACCGAGCATCTAATAACAAATTATAGTACTTTGACCCTGCAATTCATTTATAATACATGTATCTGTATAGTGTACATCTATGGTTTTTTTCTTTAACAAGAAAACTAACTAAATTTATAGGCATGCTTACAAAGGAATTGTTGCTCATATTGCACGGTGGGTTTTGTTTGTTGTTTGTTTGTTTAGTATAGGGTTTTACGGCGCTCGCAACTGCATAAGGTCATATGAGCGCGCGGGACACACCTAATACTTTTTCGTTGGTAGGAATTTTTGAATTTTGCCCGGGTGGCGGCCGAAGCCTACTCTTATCGATGTTAGACCACCAAGGGATCTTTAACGTGCGCAACTTGCACACGGGCCCTCCGAGATTTTTCGCCCTTGTCCGAGAAGGCTAGGTGTAGATCTTTCCTACCAGAAGATCAGGGGTGTGGCAGAAAGACAGCAGTTAGGAGGAACCAAGGAGTAGCAGTAGAAAGGCTGCAGAAAGAGTCAGGAGCCCAGAGGAAGGGGCAAAGGAGGTGAGGGGGTGGGGGCAGAAAGTGGAAATGAAAGCAGACAACAGAACATTGTTAGAGATCAGGAAAGGATGTGAAAGGAGACAATTTTAGAGAAGAAAAATGTTTTTGGTCGCTACCCGGAATCGAACCCGGGACCTTTGAATGAGAGGCCAACACCTTAACCTCTAGGCCACGAGAGCCCCCGGGTTTTGTTTAGATACATGGGTACATAATATATACATAAAGAAACTAGATCTATGTTGTCCATTTATGTGATTTCCTCTTGGGAGTCTGGCGTATGGGCAGGTTCGTGTGTCCTAATGTTTGTGTGTGTGTGTGTGTGTGTGTGTGTGTGTGTGTGTGTGTGTGTGTGAGAGAGAGAGAGAGAGAGAGAGAGAGAGAGAGAGAGAGAGAGAGAGAGAGAGAGAGCGTGAAGGAGAGAACAAGATCAAAACTGGCCTTGAGAGACAGGAGACAAGTAGATTCACTAACAAAAAGAGAGACTGAGATAAGAAGACAAAAAAAGTTTACAATTACATCCACAATATCTTGCTTAGTGAAAACAAAAATATAATTAGATTTAGATCTACAGATTTTTTGTCATAGCCTACGTTTTTATTTATTAAGTTTGAGAGTTGGCCTCGCCTATGCCCAAACGATTCTCGAATCAAGAGTGAGACGACTTGAAGCTGATGTTCCCCCCGCGCCAAACCCACGAGGACGACTTCAAAGTTGAACTGAAGTCAGTGAAAAGCCGATTCAAAGTTCTTCATTCATTATTTTTAACCTCCACAATTTATCTTTTTTAAAACCTTTAAAATGGCTTAAAGTATTCTTTAATATATTTCATATTAAAAAGAAAAATAAGATGTGTGTAATAATATTATTGATAAGCTTATCATTTATGCGTAGGCTTAATCTTAATTTTTTCGAGACCTAATTTTTTACTGTGCCACTCCCTCCATCAAAATCTGGGGTAGTCTAAAAGAGGCGATTTCGAACGAAAGACGGACGGAGCAAGCCAAGACGTTGGTGAACAAGTAAGTTGGCATAATAAACAACACTCACAGACGACCGATTGGTGTTTGATGAGATAGATAGATCTCTACATCTTGTGAGGAAAGGCAAAGTGTAAGTTATTGTGAGCAAAACCCACTGTTTACTGCAAGTGAAGACTTTGTTGTGTTCATTGTTTTTGCGATGTTTTTATTTGGTTTTGTATTGTTGTAAGTTATGCACAAGCACAGTGACAGTGGGACTGAGGATGCACAGAAGTAGAAGAAAGACAGTAGTAGGCTGGGGATGTGGGGTAGGAGAAGGGGCTTAGATCTAGATCTAGATCTAGATTCTAGATCTATAACTAATGAAAATGATGATACTAAGCTCGTAGCATTGCTCTAGGATTGTGTGTGTTTGTGTGTAAAAGACATAGTCCATATGGGCGGTTGACGGGTGCTCTGGTGTGGTTTGCTTCAAGATCTTCTACGGAGTGTCTACGTACACGGCAACCAGGCATGTAGCCTCAATATCTACGTACACGGTAACCGGCAACCGGGCACGTAGTCTCTCTATCACGTACACGGTAACCGGGCAGTCCAGAACTCCAAGTTCAGTTTTTGTCATCTGGTGTTGCTTTCATCCCCATCTCTCCTCCGGCTGTACCTTTAAAAAAATCAATAATCCCCCCGTTCTGGAGCCCTATCCTATACTTCGCAGCGCTCAGACTTTGAATGAAATTTGGTGACCCCAACGCTACTCACAATGTGATGCGCCCGCACAGGTTCACTGACAGGTCACGATGGCGAGCCCGACAAGACTTTCTTTTTTTTTGCTAGTGACAGTACAGGGCAAATATTGATTTATTTTCATGCCGGTGACCGTGTACGTAGATACTGTAACTAGGTGCGAGGTTATCGTGTACGTAGATACTGAGACTAGGTGCCCGGTTCCGTGTACGGCTAGGTGTAGATCTTTC
>NW_004798086.1:285327-291871 GCF_000002075.1 Aplysia californica | reverse complement strand
CGTTTAGCCGTACCTAGAGGTCTAGGTGCGGCTAGCTTACCAGTCTGGCCATACTTATCTTAGGACCTGTTAACATTAGAAAACTAGTCTCATTAGTAATTATTTAGGTTTAAAATACATGCATTGTCAGTAAGGCACCTGGTTTTGTCTCAAATACAAATGCTTTAGGTACTGCAAACTAAAAATTTATTTACAATTACCTTTTTTTTGTGGTCAGTCTAGCCATCATATAAGTACGGCTACCCAGCAGTTTAGAAGTACGGCTAGCCTAGCAGTCTAGCCGTCATTAAGTACAGCTAGCGTAGCTGTCTAGCCATCATTGGATACGGCTAGCCTTTTCCTTTACAAAATTAGTCTGTTACCTCCCAACTCGAAGTCAGGTACCCATTACAGGTGGCGGGTGGGCCAAAAAATCTGTGGTTGAACCGAGGCTCAAATCTGGACTGTCTGCTTTGGAGACAAGCACACTAACCCCTCTGCCACCACACCACTGTAGGCTACAGGCTTTAAAAATACTGCAATAGTGCATTCGTGTTGCCACCGTGAGCGACAACAAAGTGGGAATCTCTCAATGACGTCAAACAAGATGATTGTTACTGTAAATATCGGCCAATGGCGTACATCTGTCATTCTAAAGTTATCTGCATGTCACCTCTAATCGTCTGGAGCTCATATGACCTTATGCAGTGAGTTGCGAGCGCTGTAAAACCTCTACCAAAAAAAAAAAAGAGCAAGTCCTTCCTTTTCGGATTATATCCAACTGGCTATTAAATCATAGATTTTTATTAGCGTTAAAATTGCTTTTGGTTAAGTTGGTTTTGTGTAGGCCTCTACTTAACTACTAGATCTAGACTCTAGGCCAAGGAGAACGGATTAGCCGTAACTCAAGTAACTATAACACGGGGTGCCCACTACGGCTGGATCGGGCTGATCGCCTGACTTGGTCACCTGAAACTGAAAACAAACATGTTTGTTTTTGAGGTGACTGAGTTGGGCGATCGGCCGATCCCATCCGTGGTGGGCACC
The DNA here is from genome assembly GCF_000002075.1 of Aplysia californica. Taxonomy (NCBI): domain Eukaryota; kingdom Metazoa; phylum Mollusca; class Gastropoda; order Aplysiida; family Aplysiidae; genus Aplysia; species Aplysia californica. The sequence goes on along the minus strand of NW_004798086.1, from coordinate 290,845 downwards.
CCGCACTATTCTATAACGAGCGACTACTGTGAAATGAATAGAGTATATCTAGATTTAGATCTAGTCTTAGTGTTGGGCTTTAGTCGATATCGATATCGGGTACTCATCGATACTGGTTTTCTTAGTCGATACTCGATATCGCAGAGTCTCTTAGTCGATACTGATCAGTGTAATGAGTGTAGTGTTTGCCGCCTAATCTGCGTGATATCGGAGAGAAACGTGCTGTCTACGATCACCCGTCTTTTGTTTCTAAATAGGCTTAGTCATGTTGAGAAAGAAGAAGAGCACTGTTTGGACGCATTTTGAAGAGCTTCCAGGAAACAAAGAGGCCAGGTGCCTTGTTTGTCACGACATATTAAAGCATCATGGGAACAGCACAAATCTCATGAAACATCTCCATGCCAAACATCCAAGCAAAAATGCTGCACTTGACATGGAGAAGGGTGGTAGCAGCAGCGGTAGTTGTAGTGCAGGACCTGCAAAGCAGATGAAGCTATCAGATTGCACCCGTTCAGAGCCCTACCCGCCTTCACACTTCAAGAAGAAACTTCTCGATGACAAGATAGTCAAAATGATTTGCATTTTAAAAAAAAAAAAAAACCCCAAAACAATAAACAAAAATAATAATAACAAAAAAAAGATCGCATCTTACAACTGGGTACACAGGCAGTAGGGCCTGGTAAGCCGAATGACTGACACCGTGACCTTTGACCTTTCATTTACTAAAGCGCTTCAAGGAAACAATACGGCGAGCAGTGAGCGCTATTTTTTTAGCCTTTTGTGACGTCACAGTATCGATATCGAGTATCGATCGATACTGGGAATGTGGGTACACGATACTACCCGATACTAGCTAATATCGATTAATGCCCAACACTATCTAGTCTGTATGAAATATAGAGGGTTAGGGCTGAGGGCACTGAGGCAAGGGGTAGGGGAAGAATGCTGTCTTTTATTGTGTTTGTTGGGGGGTGGCTCCTTATGGAAGTCCTTCCAATTAGCGTAGGCCAAAATGGGAAGAAAAGTGGACCAATCTGGTCACTGTTGTCTGTTGGTGTCTCTGTCTCATGTTCATGCAATCAATGATTTAGATTCTAATAATAATACTGTCTTGGCTGTAAAAGGTGGATCTAGGTCTGGACTGGATCTACTAGATTCTTTCTATCGTAATGTTTTGTGGTTGGTGGGTTTTGAGGTTGTCTGACTGAGATGGTAGGCTACTCTTGAGACGAGACTTACTCAAGACATAACATGATTTATAGTAGTCCTATTACCTGTAGTACAGTACAGTGTCTGTTTTTAGGGTTTATTTGGTGAAGAGAAGATAAGGGCTGCAGTGTACTGAACCTTGTATCGTAGGGTGAGACACATGACACATCGTTTGCTGTTGGGATGACCAGGGACAATTATTTGGAACATTTTGCAAAAAAACAAAAAAAATATATGAATCTAGAATATTTGAAAGCAGAGAGTAGAAAGAGCGAAATTTTTTACTTCCTTTTAAAGATTGTCCGTCAAGCCATTATCAATCACTTCTGAGATTAATTTCTCTATTTTTTCCTCTCTTCTTTTTCGAAATAGAAAATGGCTCATTTCAATTTCTCCAAGGATATCAAGGAAATCGTTAAAATGGATGGTCCCCTTCAAAGTGGTCCTTTGATGAGGTGGCAGCGGAAAGCACCCCCAGAGACTTTGCTCAGGGTCCATGCAAGTGATGGAGGTTGGCCCTTTGTCATTTTGCTTTTAAAATTACAAATGTTCTATTCGAAATATTTATCAATAATTCTAACTCTGAATTTTTAAACTACGGTGACAGCGGCTTGGAAGCATTCCTTTATGATCCCTTCGACATCAAATTACTTTTCGGCAATTGCAGAAAATAGGTCACTTTTACTGGGAGTTAATTAATTAAACGAAAAACTATCAAAATAGGTTCATTTATTTAAATTTAATGACCTATTTAGTAATGTTATTTGTCATTTTCAGATTTCATACCAAAAGAGGGCCCCGGCACAATGGGATTACCTCAAAGAGTTAAACCTAAAAGCTAGGCGAAAGTTGATATTACAAATGTCTTCTCAGAATAAGACTGAGAGAGAAACTGATACAGAGAGAGTAGAAAGAAATAAAGACTAAGAGACTTATTGAGAAAAGAAGGTCAAAAATAGGGACAGAGACGAAAGGGAAATCAGTTTACACATTTATTACAAAAAAGAAAAAAAAATATTATACAGTCTGCAATATCTTAAATGCTGGTTAAATTTGTTTCTTATGTAGAAGAGAGATTGTACTGTTCATAATACAGAGTAGAGAGAGGGAAACAAGAGAGCTGACATTCTGTCATTCATAATGCTACAGGTTTGGAGAAAGGACTGACATTCTGCAGGATGGTTTAAGTGCAGTATAATCACCCTTGCTAGACCAAAAGTTTATCTTATATTATATGTCAGTGCACTTCTTCTTCAACAGAGATTACACACTACGCAACAATTTGGTGGCTTTCTGTTTAGCTAAAGGTGAAGTTGTAGATGAGAGTGGACCATGGCGGAGCAAAAGAAGCAGAAAGGCTTCTCAATTAATAAGGAAAAGCAGCTGATTCTAACAGAAGTGGATTTTAAAAAATGACAAAAACCAAAATCTGCAAATCTTAAGTGACTATGTTCCCAACACGTTTCTTAGTGTGTCATATCTGAAGTTTGTGTACATAGTAGGGAAATATTTAAGGTTACTTAAGATCTAGATCTAGAATATGATATTTATGCAGGATTCAGACTTTCGTTTTTCTTTTTCTATGGCTTTTTCATGTAACATATATACTTATCAGTTGCATTCTGTGGTCAAAGCTAAAATAAAACATATTCAATTCAGGTGTCTCATCGCCTTTCAAGAGCAAGAGCAAGACCCCTGGCAAGTCTGTCCCGACGACCACCCCAGGCAAAGGCAAGACACCCAAAACGCCTGGCAATATCGGGGCAGACGGATTCTCCAATGTTCCCAAAAGTGGGAAGAAAGCGAAAACCCCGAGTGCGAAGACTCCGAGCAGAATGCAGGGGGACAGGTCAGTTGTCCTGATGCCATTGTCATGCTTTTTAAAAACTTGATTGCCCTCTCTTCAAACGCAAGTTAACTGATGCCATTTTTATGCTTTTTCAAACTTTTGCTCTCGTTTCTTCAAACAGTAGCAGCTTCCTCTACAATAGACAGATTGATGTAGGCTGAAACCTCTCTCCGACTGGTATAAAGTTGAAAAATGGTGCTTAGGAGCCACACAGGAGTCCTATTTCATTCCTATATGATCTTTATTGCTTCTGTCTGTCTTTCTTTTTCTGAGGACTGAATGATGGGCTAAGCTGCTGGTCTGTATCTGAAAAAAACAACAACTTTGTAGCTTTTGCTTAGTAGCAGTTTTTAATTTTAATTTAATTTTGTGTTAATCAGATTTATCCCGGACCGTTCATCGACGGATATGGAGTATGGTCATTATGCTGTGATGAAGAGACAGGAGGAGGACGCACAATCCTCCGCAGGACCGGATGGAGATAATTTCGAGTATAAAGAACAGCTGAAGGATGCCATGGATGTCCGCGAGAGAAAGATTCTCAACTTCAAGACAAAAGCACCTCAGCCTAAAAGTGAGACTGAAGTTAGGGGAAATTTGTTTTTGTTTTGTTAGTTTTGAACTTTGTTTAATTATATATATTTGCATTTGGCAGTTGTCTAGTTTTGTTTTCAAATATTTCGTTTGGGGTTAGAACATTTTGTTGGGTGGTTGGCGGGTGCTCTGGTGCGGTTTGCTCCTTCTTTCCTATCAAACATCTATCGTCCTGACGGCACTTATATGACCTTATTGTGTTGCAAGTGCCGTAAAACTTACTAAAACTTAACTAAAACATTTTGTTAAGATAATGTGTTCATTTGACCATTAGTTTTGAGTATTGCTTTTGTTTCTACTTGAATGGATGGGGATGAAAAAGAGGGGGGGGGGCTTTTATAGGAGCTTATTTGGCTGTTTTCATCCTTCTTATCTCACGAGGGAAGCAAATACTGGTTTGACAGTTTTTCCAATATGAGAAAAAGACACTTTCTTGTTCTGATAATTTCTCTGATATCTTTCTATGAGAACGGATTCTGTTGTGATTGCTCCGATACCTTTTTTGATCAGTTTTTGTTGTTGGTGCTCTAATATCTCCTTTGACAAATTTCTGGTATTAAGGCTTTGATGTCCTTCTAATTACAATTTCTGTTTTAGTTGCCCTGATTTCATAATTGTTCTGATGTCTTTAAAAAAAAAAATCTTTCTGTGAACAAGTTTCAGTAAAAATTGCTCTGGTATCTTTCTGTGAACAATACATTTCTAGAACAGGAACTTAAACACCTTTCTGTGAATAATTTCTGTTACAATTGCTCCAATATGTTTTTGTGACTGAACAACCTCAACCCCCCTGGGCAGCGCTACTGACTGAAGTGTCTTTTGGCCATTCCCAAAGGGGCGACATTAACATCTCAAATTCTTACGCACAGTAGAATTGTCATTGTAAATGGGCTGATTCATCAATGTCACGCTCATAACTGTGCCTGAACTGCAACAGGGAACTGCTGCTTTTTCTTTCCTAATCCTTACTATCATCATTTTTCCTCTATTTCTTTTGTTTGTCACACTCTTATGACCTGCTATTTCCGGGGTGCCTTGATAGTCGCAGCAGACTTTTTTCTGTTGAAGCTAGAGAGGTGAGCAGAGTAAGTCTTATTCGTTGTTAGGGCTTCTCTGTTGACATCCGCCCCATGGCGCTCATTTGACCTTATATTGTGCAGTTGCGAGCGCCGTACAACCTCTACTAAAACTAAAAAACTAAAACTGAACAACCTCTCTTGTTCTGATGTGTCCCAGTGACGGACGTGAACAACCTGCATGTGCTGTACAGCTGCTCCAAGTCTGCCAACAGACATGCGGCGGCGTCTCGGCACATCCCCCGCGAGCCCGAGAGAGTGCTGGATGCCCCAGAGCTCATGGATGACTACTGTGAGTGACGTGGGCTCGTGTCTTTTGGTTCTGGGTGGGTAGGTGGGTGGCAGGTTTTCTAACCTGGTCTGTGTGGGTGGTTGGCGGGTGCTCTGGTGTAGTTTGCTCCTTCTTTCCTATCAAACATCATTTGTCCTTATCTCCCCTTCTTTTTTTATGTTTGTTACTCTCTTGTAACACCTCTAATCTTCTGGCACTCATATGACCTTATGCAGTTGCGAGCGCCGTAAAACCTCTACTAAAACTAAACTAATCTGATTTGCTCCTTCTGGTGTGGTCCGCTCCAATTTTTTTTTTTCGTTTCTGTTGTCTAGCACCAATGTGTGTCTATTGGAATGGTTCATTTTTGTGCTGACAATTAGCCGTAAATGACAGTGGGTGGTTGAAGGGTGACACCGGTAGATCCTTCTCCTTTTTTTCCTCTGTTGTTTCTGTCTGTATTTCTTACTTTCCTCTGTTGTTTCTGTCTGTATGTCTTACTTTCTTCTGTTGTTTCTG
>NW_004798086.1:283276-284649 GCF_000002075.1 Aplysia californica | reverse complement strand
CCCCCATGTTTTTTTCCCATAATTCCTCAGTGATGTGCACTGTGTACCAGTATGTGTTGGGCTGCTTGCAGGTGCAGATTGGGATTGGTGCTCTGTTGTCATTAGCTGCTTGAATTTTGAATTTCTCTTTGGTGTTCTTATTTATTTATCTATCTATTTATGTATTTGTGAGACAGCGTGGTGAAATCAGGCACTCGTCAAAATAATGAAAATGAAGAAACTGGCATTTTCCCTTGGGTTTGCGAATTTTTATTGAATTTTTGTTTTTGGCTCATTACCTTCTATGTCCATTAAAGAACACATTTCTGTATAGATTTTATTCAAAATCATTGATTAAAGGCACAAAAAATGTTGATTTTTAGTTTCCACAGACTCTCAAGCTAAGGAAATAATTAAACTTTAGCTGCCATTTTCTCACTAATTTTACCTCTGAAACCAGGTGACCCCACCTCTTTCAGTAGCCAATATCTGGACTTGTATCCAAGACAGATATATTTTGTTCATCGAAAGCATGACAAACGAACAAGCTTTAAGATGTTACCAATAACTTCACATGCTCAAAAATTGACGGGCGCCTGATTCCATCGCGTCGTGACACATCTACTCTTGTTTGGTCCCAGATCTGAACCTGCTGGACTGGTCAAAGTCCAACATGTTTGCGGTTGCCCTGGGCGGCACGGTGTTCCTGTGGAACCCGGACAACGGGACGATCACGGAGCTAATGGAGCTGGCCACACAGGACGACTACTTCTCCTCCCTGGCCTGGGTGCAGGACGGGGCCGTGCTGGCGGTGGGGGTCAGCACCGGCCTCGTGCAGGTAACTAGAGCAGCTATAATAATCAGGGTTCCTGTGGCCTCCTTGAATTCAAGGAGTCCTTGAAAACTCCTTGAATTTGAGGAACCTCCTTGAAAAGTCCTTGAATTTCGCCAGATCGGACATGAATAAAAGTTTTCGTGGACAATCGAAACTATGATTTCTTTCGGACAAGAGTAGGCTTATCGGGAATAGGCTTTCGGGGGGCAAGTGCACCGTCGAAAACGGCATGAATTTCTTGACCAAATCTCCTTGAATTTTAAAGAATTTCTCCTTGAATTCTCCTTGAATTTGGGGGGAGTTCATGGCAGGAACCCTGAATAATAATAGGTAGCATTTGTATAGCAGGTAACTAGAGCAACTATAATAATAATTGATAGCATTTGTATAGCAGGTAACAAGAGCGACTGCAATAATTATAATTGATAGCATTTGTATAGCAGGTAACAAGAGCGACTGTAATAATAATTGATAGCATTTGTATAGAGCAAATCCCCAGCTCAACAGCAAGCTCTATGCGCTTCACAATCTGTACTATTACCCAAGCAGACCCGTAGAG
>NW_004798086.1:276750-282313 GCF_000002075.1 Aplysia californica | reverse complement strand
AACCTCTACTAAAACTAAACTAAAAAAAAAGGAAATGGTAGGAAACGGTATAAAAAATAAGATGTTGGGAAACGGTATAAAAAATAAGATATAGGGAAATGGTACAGAACTCTAAAAGGGAGAGAAACAGTGTAAGACTGGATGAAATAAAGAAACAGTACAGAACTGGAAGAGATAAGAAAACAGTATTTATGACACGTAAGATGCAGAGAAATAGTATACAGCTGGGTGAAACAGAAAAACGGTTAAGTTGTCACTTGCAAACTAGGCTGTTTTCCCTATTTCGTACTGTTGTTTCCCTCACTGGATCCTTCATAACGTGAAAAAATATCTAGAGGTCAAACATTCTGCGTGGGTGGTTGGCGGGTGCTTTGGTGTGGTTTTCTTCTTCTTTCCTATCAAACATCTATCGTCCTTATCTCCCCTTCTTCTTTTTTATGTTTGTTACTCTCTTGTAACGCCTCTAATCTTCTGGCGCACATATGACCTTATGCAGTTGCGAGCTCAGTAAAACCTCTACTAAAAGTTAAAAAAAAACAGTGCTGCAAAACTTCACTTCTCATAGCTTCTCACTGTTTCGTCGTGATACGGTTGTTTCAGTTGTGGGACACGGAGCAGAAGAAGCTTCTCAGGTCAATGACTGGTCATGCAGCCAGGGTCGGTTGTCTCTCTTGGAACCAGCATATTCTCTCCAGGTCAGTGAAGTGGGTGGTTGGAGGGCACCACTTGTGGGCCCTGTTATATTATATTGTCTAGCTTTAAACTTTGATCTAATTAAAGTAAATCATTACTGTACACAACAGTTCCAGCAGTTTTGGTATTCTTTGAAACAGTAAACACATGCTTCCCAGTCAAGATTCTTGTTGTCCTGGTTAATCCCGTAGTTGTCTGAAGTCTGTCGACCTACTAACATTTATTACAGGCCCTGCTTCTTTTCTTTCCTTCTGTTGTTTCTGTCTGTCTAAACCTGCTTATCACCCTGCACAAAATTGCAGTTCTTGTGTCAATGTGCTTCTTTTTACTCAGACAAACAAACGGGGTCTGTGAGAGTTCTGAAAGAATTCAAATTTTCCGCTGTTCCCTGACATTTTTTTCCTTTTTAATTTTTTGCTTCATTCTTTCGGTTGTTGAAAGGTGATACTTGTGCTAAAATTTTCTTCTTCTTTTCTGTCCCTTTTTGGTGTCTTTCTGTTCACCTTGTTTTCCAACAAAACAAAATGATTGTTTTAGTTTTTCTGTGCTTTTAAAAAATAGAAACTGAAATAACATTTTTGTATGGCTTTGTTTATCTGTCCTCAGAGAAAGTTGCATTTGAAAATAGCAAAAGTTGCAAAAAGTTGCAAGAAAAATTAGCAAAAGTTGCAAGAAAAGTTGCAAGACGTGTATAGCTAAAATAATGCCACGGAACTATTGGAATACATTGTTGCTATGCTCATTGCAATCAAAAGGAACCAATATGAATTTTGTTAGATCAAAATCAGAAGTTAAATGTGAATGTCTACCCAAAAAAAACAACAACCAAACAAACTGCATGGAGGTTGCATGATGTACAAAAACAGTTTGTCCCCTGACACATGCTACGACCCTCCTAGCCTAAGATTTAACATAATCTGTATCTGCTATGGAACCAAGCAAGCTATTCAGACGACCGTGTTTACGACTGATTTACTCCAGGGCTAGATCTGGCTAGACTAGAAGATGATTCAGTCCAAACAAGACTATTTGGTCGGTTTGCTCGCCAGATTGATGGTGCAAAGCGGCTATCGTGGCACAAGTCCATCGCGTCCATCTCGTTGTTTCAAAACAAACATTTTTTCAGGCGACGAGTCGGGCGATCAACCCGACCCGACCTGACCCGCCAGGGTCACTGGGCGGCGGCGGGCACCCCGAAGTGCAAAGGAGTGAATTGCCCCCCTTGGCGTCGTAACTTTTATTAATTTTTTCGGTGTTTTTGATGAAATTTTATTATTATTTTCCCAAATTTTGCTGGAAATTGGCAAAAATTCGCGAATTCGCGAAAATGGTTAAAGTTGCGCAAGAGTTGCGCTGAGGGCAAAAGTTGCACGCGCGAATTTCTCGGGGTTTTTTTTTGGCGCTTTTAGTTCTGCAAAAAATTTAACATTAAAGTTTGTACAAAGTCAGCTACTTTAGGTTCTGCATTCTTGTTAAAAGATCTCTTGACCGAGGGTTTTACTTAATTATCTTGTCTTTTGTTTGGAAAAATGTTGGACGGGTGGGAAAAATATTCTTTTAACAGGGTTGTAAATGTCTGAAAGAAATTCTTTTTTTTTCTTTTTTTTTGGTAAGTGTTTTACGATGCTCGCAACTGAATAAGGTCATATGAGGGCGTGGGACACATTAAACTTTTTTAGTTGGTAGGAAATTTTGAATTTTGCCTGGGTGGCAGCCGAAGCCCACTCTTCAATTTTAGACCACCAAGGGATCTTTAACACCTTAACGTCTAGGCCTCGAGAGCCCCCCCAAATTCTTTTCTTATCTCGAGTGACATATAGAATATACTGACGATATCAGGTTACAAATTTGTCGAATCCGAAATTTCTCCTTTTTAAAAAAAATTTGTTTGTTTCCTTTGTTGTTAGATCTTCCGCAAGGGAATTCCTTTCATTCATATCCTTCAAACACAACAGTAAACCGGGTGAGTAGGTATTGATTTTTTGTGTGCTTTATTTATGTCCCCCCCCCCTGAAAAAAATTACCTTAAGTGGACTTGACTGGTTTGTGTCTGACAGCATTGACATGTAAACTATGACATTTTCTTCTTTCTTTTCTTATCCCTGGCAATATTTGATACGATTTGCTGTATGGAAATATAAACGTGATCTGTGTCTTTATCTCGTGGAATTATCTCGTTTCAGCGGCTCTCGCACGGGGTCCATCCACCAGCACGACGTACGAGTGGCCAACCACCAGGTGGCGACGCTGCAGCACCACACGCAGGAAGTGTGCGGGCTGCGCTGGTCCCCGGACGGCCGCCATCTTGCCAGCGGAGGCAACGACAACATCGTGAACGTGTGGGGGGAGCGCAACAGCGCGGGCGACCCTCTGCACACCTTCACCAGCCACCAGGCCGCTGTCAAAGTAAGTTGTAAGGTTTTTGTCAGTGCCGTGCACATTGGCCCAAAGTTTAGTTGTGGGTGGCTGGCGGGTGCTCTGGTGCGGTTTGCTCCTTCTTTCCTGTGAACATCTATCGTCCTTATCTCCCCTTCTTCTTTTTTATGTTTGTTACTCTCTTGTTACACCTCTAATCTTCTGGCTACCCCCCGCGGCACTGACTGAAGTGTCTTTAGGCCATTCCCAAAGGGCGGACATACTCGTTCAAGCATAGTAGAATTGTAAGTGGGCTGACTCATGTCACGCTCATAACTGTGCCTGATCTACTACAGGGAACTGCTGCTTTTTCTTTCCTGATCCTTACTATTGTCATTTTCCTCTACTTCTTTTGTATGTTTGTTACTCCTTTGTGACCTGCTATTTTGGGGTGCCTTGATAGTCGAAGCAGACCTTGTGCCGTTTAAGCTAGAGAGGTGAGCAGTCTAAGTCTGATTCCCTGTAAGGACTTCTCTGTTGACACCCACCCCTTGGCGCTCATATGACCTTATGCAGTTGCGAGCGCCGTAAAACCTCTACTTTAAAAAAAATAAAAAAAAAGTTTAGTTAACAGGGATGCCAAATCTCCGTTTTTTCAGGCTTCTTCCTGTTTTTTCATCCGTTCATACAGTTGCGAAAGAAAGGGGAGAGGTAAGAGATTTGTTTTTGTTTGCTCATTTAAAATCTCCACAGGGTTCATTTTAGGTGAGATGTGATGCTCCGCTCATTTTCAGTTGTTTTAAAAAAATCATTTGGCATCCCTGGTTAAATCCGTGTTTAAATGGTTTCAATCAGTTGAGGAAGACCAAATTTTCCTTCCTGGGGGGGGGGAGGGAACTTACCTTTTTGTCACAATTTGATCAAATCTTCCACAAGCGAATATGCTTGATTTTGTAGGTCTCCACTGGGGTTCAGTTGAGCCAATCACAACACTAGCACATGTCACATGACATTACAGAGTCAAATCTTTTGTTTGTATATATGGAGTACGACGGGCTACAATCTTTTGTTTTCTTTTAGTAGTAAGGTTTTACTGCGCTCGCAACTGCATAAGATCTTATGAGTGCCAAGGGGTGGATGTCATCAGAGAAGTCCAAACGGGGATTCAGGCTTACTCAACTACAATCTTTAATAAATTTGTCAATAAACGTAGTTACTTTTTGCAAATGTTGTGGTTGCAGGACACTACTGATAAGTCACACTTGTTTGTTTTCTTTCTATTTTTTCTGCTTGTCTAGTTTACTTTTCCCTGCACCAAATGACCCTTATCATATCGATGTGCTTTTCTTTAATCAAACGTTAACCCCCCCCCAAAAAAACAACAACAACAAAAACCCAAAGAAAAACCCAATAATGTGTGTGTGGTTGGTGGGTGTTCGAGTATGGTTTGCTCCTTCTTTCCCGTTAAACACCTGTCTTCCTTATTTCTCCTTCTTTTTTTGTTTTTGTTTCTGTCTGTCTTGTAACACCTCTGATCTTCTTCACTTATTTGACTATGTTTTGTTGCAATACCCACAAAACTTATCTAGGTGGGTGGTTGGCAGGTGCTTTGGTGTGGTTTGCTCCTTCTTTCCTATCAAACATCTATTGTCCTTATCTCCCCTACCTTTTTTTATGTTTGTTACTCTCTTGTAACACCTCTAATCTTCAACACTTTTATGACCTTATTGTTTTGCAAGAGCCGTAAAACACTTACTAAAATTAAACTTATCAAAGCTAAAAAACAAAACAAACGCTAACTTCTTTGAATTGTAATGTCTTTGACCCAGGCTATAGCGTGGTGTCCGTGGCAACCTTATCTGCTGGCCACAGGAGGAGGGACCGCTGACCGGCACATTCGTCTCTGGAACGTCCAGTCTGGCTCGAATATCGCGAACACGGACACAGAGTCTCAGGTATAGAAAGTGCATGAGGGAACCACAACACTCTCAAAGTCATCACTTACAATAGAGGTGACGCTCGTTTCACTTTTCGACATACCTTTATTAAATGTTAAGGGTTCTGATGGCGACAACTTCTATCAAATTTTGGACACTCCATGTGAGGATTACTTTACTTTACTTTTCCGATCCAGTGGCCATCTGAGTTCTAGACATTCTGCCTGTTGTTGTGAGTAGAAAGGAATGACAGCCTGAGGGGATCTAGTGTAGGCACCAAATAAAGAACTAAATTAACCTTAAGATTGATCTTTATCACTTTATCATCGTCCTCATTTTATTTACTCGTGATAATAATAATCATCATTATCATCATCACTGTTACTGTCATCATCATCATTAGTGTAAATCGTCAAAGTTATTTAATAATACTAATAATAATAGATAGCATTTGTTTCACACACATTCCCTCTCAACAACAAAAAATTATCTGTGTTATTCGGAACAGTATAATTCTTACAACCACCAAATAAACTCACTATTCATAACTTACCAGTATTCTGCACCGAATCAGGACA
>NW_004798086.1:271446-276649 GCF_000002075.1 Aplysia californica | reverse complement strand
GCCCCCCCCCCCACCCTTATTAATCCTGTAATATTACGTTTTTCGCGAATAATAATAATATGACATTTATATAGCCCAAATCGGAGTTACAATCACTCTTCTATGCACTTTACTTTTGAATTATTAATTATAGTATTCATGAAAAACATGCATACACACATGTGACATAATAATTAACTACGGTACAAGCAGAACTTATCCAGAAAAAGTTACGGTGTCATTTTACCACTTTAACCGCACCGGTGTAATCAAAGTTAGACTAGATCTACATGTCATGTAGCCCAGATATCTACCAGTGTATAAAGTGCGAGATGACACACATATACATGTATATATATCGTGCTTGCCGCTCGAGGTCCACTGTATCGCCACAATGCAGTGCTTACAGCTCGAACTTACTGAAAGTGAAAAGTGTAGTTACTCTTTGTAATAACTTATATTTTCTTTGATTATTTTTTCACCTTACAAAAGTGTAATCTTACATTGGTTCAAACCCCCCCCCCCCTTTTTTTTTTTCGAGGCGTAAGATGATAGATGTATTATTTGAACATCCCCTTTAGGGGTTTTCGGGGTGAATCGATCCATGACTAGATCTACGACCCTCCTAGCCTAAGATTTAACATAATCTGTATCTGCTACGGAACCAAGCAAGGTAAGTATTCAGACGACCGTGTTTACGATTGATTTACTCTAGATCTAGATCTAGCTAGCCTAGAAGATGATTCAGTCCATACAAGACTATTTGGTTGATTTGCTCGCCAGATTGATGGTGCAAAGCGGCTATCGTGGCTCAAGTCGATCGCGTCCGACTCGTTTCAAAACAAACACGTTTTCAGGCGACGAGTCGGGCGATCAACCCGACCTGACTTGACCCGCCAGGGTCACTGGGCGGCGGCGGGCACCCCGTAGTGCAAAGGAGCGAATTGTCCGCCTTGGCGTCGTAACTTTTATTCGCGGAAAATTTTTTTAGGTGTTTTTGATGAAATTTTATTATTATTTTCCCAAATTTTGCGGGAAATTGGCAAAAATTCGCAAATTTGTGAAAATGGTAAAAGTTGTGCAAAAGTTGCGCTGAGGGCAAAAGTTGGGTGCGCAAATTTCTCGGTTTATTTTTTTGCGCTTTTAGTTCTGCAAAAAATTTAACATTAAAGCTTGTACACAGTCAGCTACCTTAGGTTCTGCATTCTTGTCAAAAGATCTCTTGACCGAGGGTTTTACTTAATTATCTTGTCTTTTGTTTGGAAAAATGTTGGACGAGTGTGAAAAATATTCTTTTAACAGGGTTGTAAATGAAAGAAAGAATGTTTTACGATGTTCGCAACTGAATAAGGTCATATGAGGGCGTGGGACACATTAAACTTTTTCAGTTGATAGGAAATTTTGAATTTTGCCTGGGTGGCGGCCGAAGCCTACTCTTCAATTTTAGACCACTAAGGGATCTTTAACACCTTAACCTCTAGGCCACGAGAGCCCCCCCCAAATTCTTTTCTTATCTCGAGTGACATATAAAATAGTGTACCGATGACATCGGGTTACAAATTTGTCAAATCCAAAATTTCTCCTTTTAAAAAAAAATGTGTTTGTTTCCTTAGTTGTTAGATCTTCCGCAAGTGAAATCCTTTCATTCATATCCTTCAAACACATCAGCAAACCGGGTGAGTAGGTATTGATTTTTTGTGTGCTTTATTTATGTCCCCCCCCCCTGAAAAAAATTACCTCAAGTGGACTTGACTGGCTTGTGTCTGACAGCATTGACATGTAAACTATGACATTTTCTTCTTTCTTTTCTTATCCCTGGCAATATTTGATACGATTTGCTGTATGGAAATATAAATGTCTATCTGTGGAATTATCTCGTTTCAGCGGCTCTCGCACGGGGTCCATCCACCAGCACGACGTACGAGTGGCCAACCACCAGGTGGCGACGCTGCAGCACCACACGCAGGAAGTGTGCGGGCTGCGCTGGTCCCCGGACGGCCGCCATCTTGCCAGCGGAGGCAACGACAACATCGTGAACGTGTGGGGGGAGCGCAACAGCGCGGGCGACCCTCTGCACACCTTCACCAGCCACCAGGCCGCTGTCAAAGTAAGTTGTAAGGTTTTTGTCAGTGCCGTGCACATCGGCCCAAAGTTTAGTTGTGGGCGGCAGGCCGGTGCTCTGGTGCGGTTTGCTTCTTCTTTCCTGTGAACATCTATCGTCCTTATCTCCCCTTCTTCTTTTTTATGTTTGTTACTCTCTTGTTACACCTCTAATCTTCTGGCTACCCCCCGGGGCACTGACTGAAGTGTCTTTAGGCCATTCCCAAAGGGCGGACATACTCGTTCAAGCATAGTAGAATTGTAAATGGGCTGACTCATGTCACGCTCATAACTGTGCCTGATCTACTACAGGGAACTGCTGCTTTTTCTTTCCTGATCCTTACTATTGTCATTTTCCTCTACTTCTTTTGTATGTTTGTTACTCCTTTGTGACCAGCTATTTTGGGGTGCCTTGATAGTCGAAGCAGACCTTGTGCCGTTTAAGCTAGAGAGGTGAGCAGTCTAAGTCTGATTCCCTGTAAGGACTTCTCTGTTGACACCCACCCCTTGGCGCTCATATGACCTTATGCAGTTGCTAGCGCCGTAAAACCCTCTACTATTTAAAAAAAAAAAAAAAAAAATCTTCTGGCGCTTATATGACCTTATGCATTTGCGAGCGCTGTAAAACCTCTACTTTAAAAAAAAAGAAAAAAAAAGTTTAGTTAACAGGGATGCCAAATCTCCGTTTTTTCAGGCTTCTTCCTGTTTTTTCATCCGTTCATACACTTGCAAAAGAAAGGGGAGAGGTAAGAGATTTGTTTTTGTTTGCTCATTTAAAATCTCCACAGGGTTCATTTTAGGTGAGATGTGATGCTCCGCTCATTTTCAGTTGTTTTAAAAAAATCATTTGGCATCCCTGGTTAAATCCGTGTTTAAATGGTTTCAATCAGTTGAGGAAGGCCAACTTTTCCCTCCTGGGGGGGGGGAGGGAACTTACCTTTTTGTCACAATTTGATCAAATCTTCCACAAGCGAATATGCTTGATTTTGTAGGTCTCCACTGGGGTTCAGTTGAGCCAATCACAACACTAGCACATGTCACATGACATTACAGAGTCAAATCTTTTGTTTGTATATATGGAGTACGACGGGCTACAATCTTTTGTTTTCTTTTAGTAGTAAGGTTTTACTGCGCTCGCAACTGCATAAGATCTTATGAGTGCCAAGGGGTGGATGTCATCAGAGAAGTCCAAACGGGGATTCAGGCTTACTCAACTGCAAGCTTTAATAAATTTGTCAATAAACGTAGTTACTTTTTGCAAATGTTGTGGTTGCAGGACACTACTGATAAGTCACACATGTTTGTTTTCTTTCTATTTTTTCTGCTTGTCTAGTTTACTTTTCCCCTGCACCAAATGACCCTTATCATATCGATGTGCTTTTCTTTAATCAAACGTTTAACCCCCCCCCAAAAAAACAACAACAACAAAAACCCAAAGAAAAACCCAATAATGTGTGTGTGGTTGGTGGGTGTTCGAGTATGGTTTGCTCCTTCTTTCCAGTTAAACACCTGTCTTCCTTATTTCTCCTTCTTTTTTTGTTTTTGTTTCTGTCTGTCTTGTAACACCTCTGATCTTCTTCACTTATTTGACTACGTTGTGCTGCAATAGCCACAAAACTTATCAAAGCTTAAAAAACCCCGCCCTAATGCTAACTGCTTCCAATTGTAATGTCTTTGAACCAGGCAATAGCGTGGTGTCCGTGGCAACCTTATCTGCTGGCCACAGGAGGAGGGACCGCTGACAGGCACATTCGTCTCTGGAACGTCCAGTCCGGCTCGAATATTGCGAACACGGACACAGAGTCTCAGGTATATAAAGTGCATGAGGGAACCACACAACACTCTCAAAGTCATCACTTACAATAGAGGTGATGCTCGTTTCACTTTTCGGCATACCTTTATTAAATGTTAAGGGTTCTGATGGCGACAACTTCTATCAAATTTTGGACACTCCATGTGAGAATTACTTTACTGTACTTTTCCGATCCAGTGGCCATCTGAGTTCTAGACATTCGGCCTGTTGTTGTGAGTAGAGAGGAATGAGGGATTGTGTCCTGCCCCTCAGGACAGCCTGAGGGGATCTAGTGTAGGCACCAAATAAAGAACTAAATTAACCTTAAGATTGATCTTTATCACTTTATCATCGTCCACATTTTATTTACTCATGATAATAAAAATCATCATTATCATCATCATTGTTACTGTCATCATCATCATTAGTGTAAATCGTCAAAGTTATTTAATAATACTAATAATAATAGATAGCATTTGTTTCACACACATTCCCTCTCAACAACAAAAATTATCTAAATTATCTGTGATATTCGGAACAGTATAATTCTTACAACTACCAAATAAACCCACTATTCATAACTTACCAGTATTCTGCACCGAATCAGGACATGAGACAAAAAAAAAAAGAATAAGAGGGCACAGAGCAGCTGTCAGTGTTATCAGCTCAATTTCTGAGAGGGGAAATTGTCAGCTATCTCCATCTTCCTGCTGGGTTGGGCCTGATTGGCAGGGTAGAAGAAGCCGTTGGGGGGGGGGGCTCTCTTTGTTGAGAGGTTACAGTGTTCGCCTCTCATTCAATAGGTCCCGGGTTCGAAACCTGACAGCGATGAAAAATATTCTTCTCTGAATATGTTCTCCGTTCACCCCCTTTCCTGTTCTCTAACAATGCTCTGTTGCTTGCATTCGTCTCCACTTTCTGCTCCACATCTCCCACATAATGATCTGAATTGTGTCAATGTGGCTGTAAAACACTTCCACTTGTGGGTGGTTAGCGGGTGCTCTAGTGTGGTTTGCTTCTTCTTTCCTATGAAACGTCTATCGTCCTTGTCTCCCTTTCTTCTTTTTTATGTTTGTTACTCTCTTGTAACACCTCTAATCTTCTGGCGTTCATATGACCTTATGCAGTTGTTGAGAGCGCCGTAAAACCTCAACTAAAACTAAAAGGCATATCCACTTCCACCCATTTTTTTTTCCTGAGCAGGTGTGTTCCATCCTGTGGTCTAAGGAGCACAAGGAGCTCATCTCTGGCCACGGCTACTCCCTCAACCATCTACGCATCTGGAAGTACCCAACCATGACACGCGTGGTGGATCTTGTGGGTGAGTGGGAC
>NW_004798086.1:266568-271064 GCF_000002075.1 Aplysia californica | reverse complement strand
CAGGGAGAAGTTGGTGGGTGGAGGGAGATGGAGGAGGAAGGGGTTAGTGGAGGTGACAAAATTTTCGTATATAGATAGTTTTTTGTGTGTTATTGTTTGTGCTTTTTGGGGGGGTTATTTGTTGGGTTTTTTTTTTCCATCCTGTTATGTTTGATCTCTATGATGAGCCCTGTGTTTGTTCCCCCCAGGCCACACGTCTCGCATCCTTGGCATGGCCATGTCCCCGGACGGCACCACAGTGGCCAGTGCCGCGGCTGATGAGACGATCCGTCTGTGGAAATGTTTTGACGTCAAGGAGGCCACCAAGAAGGCTCAGGGCAAAGAGGAGAAAACGTTGACCTCCGACCTGCAGAAGATTTGCCTCCGATAAAACCGGCGAGGTATACCGTCGGTTGGCAAGCTGTTAAAATGTACTAAACCAAGAAAGCAAAATGTTACTGGAGAAAAAACAAAATGTTTCATTCCCTTAACACTTACAGTACCGTTGGCGACTCGCAAGGCCGTAGTTTGCATTCACTACCACTGGCGACTTTAGGCGCCGACGCGACCAGGCGCACTCAACATAATTAAACAAAGGATGGACCCCCTACACCGAAGTAAATACCAGAGGAAGTCACTCTTTATGATAGCTGAATGGTTGATGAACCTCTATGAATTTTTAAAACGTGTTTCTTGTGCTGCCAAAGTTTTTTTTAATGAAAAAAAATTCTACCATGGCTTCAGCATTCTAAACTGGTGCGTACTTGAGGGGTTTTCGCTATACAAGCCTTCGGCACTGTAAGTATTAACAACTGTACCTACATGTATTTTTTCTTTTCATTTTCAACATTTAGAATGTCAAATGTAACAAAATGTTTCGGAAGTACAGGATACTGATACCTTAGATAATGAAATTTCAGGTTAAAAAATGTTCCAAAATTTGAGCCTCTTGCATTTTAACAGCTGGCTGATGAAATGTGTCTAGTGGGCTCCTGGTGAGGAGTGCCAGTTATCCTGACTGTCATAACACTATTGCGGAGGTCATGTATATGTTGTTTTTTTTTTTAATTTTAGAAAAATGTAGAGAAAATAGTGTTTACCTCAGTCAACAATAATAATAATGATAATTGCAATTGTAATAATTGCTCTACAGCATGCTCAATTGTGCTTCATCACTATAATACCCAAGCAGACCATAGAACTCTCTGAAACATTCTCAACTTTGCGGGAAGCGTACAATGTGAACAGCCAATGAAGCGCTCAAACACTAATATACTGACAAGATCTTCGCTGTCTATAGCAGGGTACCCATTCCCACCTGGACGAAATTAGGTAGATATGTATGTGAAGTGCCTTTCTCCAAGGCAGAACTTCGGATCCTTGACGGGATTTGAACCCATGACCTTACAGCTGAGATTTGGAGAACCTAACCATTTGACCACCGGTGCCACATTATGGGTGAAAATGTCTTAATGATTGGATTTTGAGTGCAGGAAACCATACCCTGCTATATCGAGGATAAGAAACTAGTTGCTGGTATTTTGCCATGCCCTTAAGTAGAAACCTGGAAAGAATGGCAGGTAGGCCTACTCTGGTGTGGTTCGCTCCTTCTTTCCCGTCAAACATCTATCGTCCTTATCTCCCCCTCTTCTTTTTTATGTTTGTTACTCTCTTGTAACACCTCTAATCTTTTGGCGCTCCATATGACCTCGTGCAGTTGCGAGCACCGTAAAACCTCTACTAAAACTGAACTGTTATGACCATGACGAGATGTCTCGTCTAAGACCTTGAACTTTGGGACTCAATGGCTCTCGTGAATTTGGACAGTGTCGTGTGCTTTTCAGTAAATGTGTCTCTGGCAGAGCCTGTTATGGATCCAGTGCATGCGCTCTGGGAGTGTTCTATGTGGTGGCTGTACAGACTGTAAAGTATCTATTACTTTTTATATTTTTCTATCTTTGATTCTGATAAAGCCTTAAAGCAATACAGCAGAGGTCCACGTAAACCGAAAATGGTTAATCCAAAATAACGATAAATGAAAAGTTTTTCTTTCTATTTGAACAAGCAACCTCTTTAAACTAAAATTCTGGTTAGACTGAAGAAAATCTGGCCATCCTGCTGATTTTAGTTCAAGTGGACTCCACTGTACCTGATGTGAGATTATTTGTATGAGAGAATTATTATTATTAACCGTCTTGTCTTTCAGTGTGTAAGAATTTCACTTTTGTATGCTTTAAAAAGTTCATGGTTAATTGTTGCATGCCTTTTTTTAACCTGTATTCCCATCTTTTCGTGTGTAATAAGTATTTTGTATGTATTGTATTTTTGATTCTGGTCCAGCTATAAAGCAATAATTTGTGTGTGCGCCTAGAGAAAGGTACCAAAAGTCACCCCAGACCGTTTCGAGCTACAGGCTGATAATGAAAAAAATCACTTTTTTGACCAAAATGTGTTTCCATAAAAAAATGATAGATCCACCATTATTATATTGCAATGTGCTCAAAGGGTTTTCATTTTGATTTGACTTCTAAATATTTTATTTTGAATTATTTTGAGGGTAGGGTATAATAAAAACAAATAGTGAAAACTGCTTTTAAAAGGTGTTAATATCTATTCTTGAAGCATGTTTTCTCTTCCCTGCTATGTTTTACCGTTGAATTCTATATTCTTGATATTGATGTCAACTGAATGCCAAATTGGAAATGAATTTTCCACGAACAAATACATTTAAAATATCGTTTTTAAAAAGTTTGTATGTGTTCTCACAATTGTTAAACTTAAAAGCTCATTTTCTCAAAAATATATTTTTATACACCACCTTGCAAAATGTGCAATATCTCAAAAACTACTTGAGATATCTAAACAATTCAAAGACTCCTGTGTTCAGCATGGAATTTCCTAGAACGTAAAACCTTTAACTCAAAATGGTCAAAATCTGACTTTTGGTACCTTTCTTTGTTCAATAGAATTATCATTACTGCTGTCTTTCTGCCACACCCCTGATCTTCTGGTAGGAAAGATCTACACCTAGCCTTCTCGGAAGGCCTGTGTGCAAATTGCGCACGTTAAAGATCCCTTGGTGGTCTAAAATCGATAAGAGTAGGCTTCGGCCGCTACCCAGGCAAAAATTCAAAATTTCCTACGAACTGAAAATATTAGGAGTGTCCCGTGCGCTCATATGACCTATGCAGTTACACTTTACAAAAACAAAAACAAAAGAATTATCATAATTTCGTCTGTCTTTCAGTGTGTAATAATTTCTTTTTTTTATGCTTTAAAAAATACCCATTTCTAATTGGTGCATGCCTTTGAATCTGTTTTCCCCATCTTTTATTTTGGCCTTTTCCGTAATTGCAATACATGAGCACATTTCATGAAAACCGTAGCTGTACATATCTCTCTGCCAAAATAATTCTTGCCTTAATAAGGTTGCTATCAATCCAGGGCTATGAAAATGATACACAGGTTGAAATAGGAAACAAATTTTCACCGAAATATTCCTTCAATCGTGGGATGTGTGTTTATATTTCTGGGGTGATTTTTTACTTTGAGGTGAAGAGGCTCAATGATTACAAAAATTTTCTCAACTTTTCGTTGTGAGTGAGTGGTGGTTTGGTGGTGCTATGATGTGGTTTGCTCCTTCTTTCCTATCAAATATCTTCTTTTTTTTTTTAATAGTAGAGGGTTTTACGGCGCTCGCAATCAAATATCTATCACCATTATCTCTCCTCCTTTGTTACCCTCCAAAAACACACCTCTGATCTTCAGCACTTACATGACTTTATATTATTTGTGTTGTAAGTTGCGTACAACACTCACTAAAATTTAAAAAATGAGTGATTTATAGCTCATTCTCGGGTGGATGAGGGATTTGCCTCTTCTTGCATTGTCGATGTGTATAACTGTCAAATGTAATCATTACAAAGTTCTTTCAGCAATTTTATTATGAGGCTTTTTGCAATCTCTTTAGGGTCCTTGTTTTGTAATAATTTATGTCCCATTAAGGAATAATGTATTTCCAGTCGAGTATTAGCTAGTCGTCATTATCATTGTCATGATTACCGATATATTGTTATCATCATTTGATTATTGACCTCATTGTTATCATTAATATCTTAATCATGGTGCATTCTGTCATCATCTCCATAATATAATTGTCATCATACTATTATGGTCGTCAACATAAATTTTTGTAATAATTTGATGTCATGATTTCATTCATATTTTTACTTAAATAACTTTGTGGGTATTTTTGTCTTTATAATTGTGATAACAATGCTAATGGTGGGACTAGATATATAACTTTTCAGAGTTGACCACCTTTTTTTTCAGTCTTTACTGTGTGTATTGTTATTTATTACAATGATAGTACATAACAAGATGGGCCACTTCTCTCTTTGAGCCAATTAAAAAAGTGTCCTCAAAATTTGGTGGCGCCCTCTTCACAAAAGCGCACTCTTTGCGAACAGAGTTACCCTACTTGAGTTTTTAAAAATCAAAGTGAAACTAGCAAGTTT
>NW_004798086.1:262573-266468 GCF_000002075.1 Aplysia californica | reverse complement strand
TTGGGATAAATTTCGGAAGAACGCTTTTTTAAAATGGTTACGCTGACAAAAAACCTCTTCCGGAGGAAAGGGTGATTGTTTTCTTCGTTTAATTTGACTTTAGAATGAAAGGCGAGAGGTCATTAAAATAAAAAATAAAAAAATACTCCGCACTGAACGTACCCGAACTGCTGATGAACAGCAGTCGATCTGCGCACGCAAGGAGGTGCTATTCCTATTCTTCTTCTGGAAAAACGAAAGAGAGCTTCAAAACAGACTGCAGCGCCATCTGAAGCAAAGAGCATACTTCCTGCGGACACTTTTTTGGCTGAGTGGCCCATCTTGTTATTTACTATCTTTGTTTATTATTAATGCAAAAAAGCAAACGAAAGAAAACAGTGAACACAAAGAGGTGAGAATTTCAAACATGGGGGGGGGGGGGGGGGGGAAGCCTTATTTAGTCAAATGCACTATTTGCCAAAAATATGGCTAAGCCTCCTGGTTTGACTTTTTTCATGATTTTCTTGTCCTGACAAGATTTTGGACTACGGGTATTTTTAGAGTTTATTCAAATGTGTTAACACTTTGCGGCCACTTTTCTTTGCAATAATGCGACGGTGAAAATTGATCGCTTTTAAAGTTTGGTTTCACTGGTGTGTATATTTGTTTGGTTATATTATAGAGAAAACTCTCCTTGTGTTTTAGAGAAACTGAACAAGGGTCTAAAAACTTTACCTTCAATTTTCTCAAAACGTCATTTTTCGGGATAGCCCCCTTGTGCTTTAAAGCGACCAATTATCCGTTCCGGTCACTTGGCGCAGCTGTGCCACAGGCCCGAGAAGTCCGTTGCAGTCACTCCAGGTTGGGTGACCAGATGGGGTATACATGTACTTTGTCCTGCTGGCTGTGTGACTGCAAACTGTTAACCACCGAAATACAGGGAATTGATTTCCTTTCAGGCACTTTGTGTGAAAGAAAAATGTAAAGTGAGCTTAAAAATAGTTGTTTGTGTGAGTCTGTAAAAACTCTGGAGAGGAAGAGATGTGGAGCCACAAAATGCGGGTCAAGTCCATAATAAACTGTCCCCGTGGTTTTATGCACCCCGCATAATTTAGCCAAATTTGATCATTTTTTGCATAATATCTGATTATTTTCCTTTTTCATTCTTCGTTAAAATTAGCAGAATCGCATAGTTTCACATTTTTGGGCTCAGTTTGCATAATTTCAGAATTTTTCTGGCAGAAAACGACGGGGACAGAATAAAGCATGGGTGATAATATGAGCTGCTTGTTACAGCTTGTGGTGAAGAACGAGCTGATTAAATTTTGTAATAGTAATACTATTGTCATTGGGTAATCAGAGTTTGAAGAAGGAAGTTATTTGAATAGACTTGAGTTATGTAAAGTATGAGATGTAAATTGAGTACGGGTACTACCTTTATTTATTATTAGTTTTTTGTTGTGTGTACATTTAAAAGTGAAATAAAAATCTTTTTGGAGAAGTTTCGACTTTATACTTCCTGTTTTTGTGTTGCTCTCTGTTGACTTTCATGTCTTGTGGAGTGTGTGGCTGTGTTTGTGTTTATATATGTGTCTTTTGATTCATTCAAATGTCAGCTGAAGTCGCTTCTGTTTTTAAATTAATAAGATGAATATTTGGAATAATTTTCTTTAGTCAGAACACAACGTTTCATGTTACTGTTGTATGTTGTACTGTATTGTAAAGCGCTCAGAGCCTGTGTACTTTATTCGGGGTTGAGCGCTATATAAATGTCATTTATTATTTATTATTATTATATATGTGTGTTTTTGTTTATGTATATGTGTGTGTGTGTGTGCACGCGCTTTTCTGTTTATCTGTCTGTCTCCACAGGGTTTGTGGGAAAACTGATATGAAAGTCAGTCACTGAGTGACATCTTTGGTATTATGGTTAGATTCCTTGCTGTTTCACACAGAAAACTTGAGTTTGATTCCGTATGGGGCAGTTGTTTCATCGGGCACCTCTATCTTTCAGAAGGAATGCTATATTCTCCTCTTGGGCGGTTGGCGGGTGCTGTGGTGTGGTTTGCTCCTTCTTTCCTATCAAACACATATCGTCCTTATTTCCCTTTCGTGGGTGGTTGGCGGGTGCTCTGGTGTGGTTTGCTCCTTCTTTCCTATCAAACACATATCGTCCTTAACTCCCCTTTTTCATTTTTTATGTTTGTTACTCTCTTGTAACACCTCTAATCTTCTGGCGCTCATATGACCTTATGCAGTTGCGAGCGCCGTAAAACTTCTACTAAAACTAAAACTACATTCCCCTCAGCAAACATGTAGTAGGCTGGCCCTGACAAGCAGGATCGAAGCAGCCAGACACCTGATTTACGGTACCAGGTACTTAAATTGGTCGCTTTTAAGGACTAGCGGGCTAACCCAGATTTCAGGGGTTTCCAGAAATCTTGACCTACACCAAAAGTGGCTATTGCTGTACCTATAGGAGAAGTTTGGTTTCATGGGTGTGTGTATTTGTTTGGTTATTCGGTTATAGAGAAATCTCTCCTTGTCTTTTAAAGAAACTGAACAGGGGGCAAAAGCTTTACCTTCGATTTTCTCAAAACAGCATTTTCCGGGATAGCCCCTTTGTGCTTAAAAGCGACCAATTGTGTCCGTGGGGGTGTACTGCATAATGTAATTTAGAATCGATCAATTGCAATCGTGAACAATCGGTGAAGAAAATCTTTGCAAGGTTTTGTTAATCCTCAGTTGAGTGGTAAGGTTGGCAGGTGCTCTGGTGAGGATTGCTCCTTCTTTCCTTTCAAGTATCTATCGTCCGTAAATCTCCTTTTTTGTGTGTTTATTACTCTCTTGTTACTTCTCTAATCTACGGCACCTATACAAGTGCCGTAAAACACAAATAATTATATCCTCCTTTTTGTGTTTGTTACTCCCTTGTAACGCCTCAAATCTTCCCTACTTATAATATATGGCCTAATTGTACTGCAAGTGCTGTAAAACTCTTTTAAAAAACCCTCAGCTGGAACAGATACCACAACAGAACACATCAAATTGTTATAAACATACCACTATTAAAACATTTACAGGGTGATAAAACCCCCCAAAAATGTTCAACTTTTTTTCTAAATATCTCTCACAAAGTTTGAACCAGAATGTTGTAATTTGGAACAGATATAATTCATTGAATCAAAAGGTATTTGTTTGACATAAAATTCATAAAGAAGAACTTATTTCCAAAAAAACGGAAATGACTTTTTAAAATAAAAATCACCTATAAATGTAAAATGCACCGTTTTAAAAGATCTTGTAAGAAAAGTCATGTCATGATTGGTTTGCTTTTTTGGCCCGTTGTTTTTTTCTCCTTTCCTTTCATTTTAGAAATTTTAATCTTTCTATCTCTGTAAGTGTAAGCTTTAAACAGTAATTTTTTTCTCCTACAGAGCAAAAAATTCTTTTAAAAAAATCAAAAAATCTGGAAACCTCACTTGTTAACAATGATGTCTTAAAAGACGGACTTTCCCAAGATTCCTGATTAGATGTAAACGAAACTAATGAAAAACTGAAAATTAAACTACAGTGAAAAAACTTTTTAAATTCTGAAATTCATATGACCTTATGCAGTTGCGAGCGCCGCAAAACCTTTACTAGAACTAAACTAAACTAAACTAAACCCCCCCCCCCCCCCAGAAAACTAACTAAAATTCTGGAATTCCGAGAACCTATACTATGTGTCCTCCTTTGGACTCGACACATTTTGACGCGTCGTTCGTAATGTTCAGTGGTGGCCAAACACAAGGATCCACTCAACCATGAGCACCCAAAGCCACGCACAATGTGCACCTTACCAATACGAAGCTGTATCTAGGGACAATGAGGGGAGGGGGTGTTGCCCAAATAGAATAGACAACATTTGTGGAGT
>NW_004798086.1:261521-262473 GCF_000002075.1 Aplysia californica | reverse complement strand
TCTTTTTTATGTTTGTTACTCTCTTGTAACACCTCTAATCTTCTGGCGCTCATATGACCTTATGCAGTTGCGAGCGCCGTAAAACTTCTACTAAAACTAAAACTACATTCCCCTCAGCAAACATGTAGTAGGCTGGCCCTGACAAGCAGGATCGAAGCAGCCAGACACCTGATTTACGGTACCAGGTACTTAAATTGGTCGCTTTTAAGGACTAGCGGGCTAACCCAGATTTCAGGGGTTTCCAGAAATCTTGACCTACACCAAAAGTGGCTATTGCTGTACCTATAGGAGAAGTTTGGTTTCATGGGTGTGTGTATTTGTTTGGTTATTCGGTTATAGAGAAATCTCTCCTTGTCTTTTAAAGAAACTGAACAGGGGGCAAAAGCTTTACCTTCGATTTTCTCAAAACAGCATTTTCCGGGATAGCCCCTTTGTGCTTAAAAGCGACCAATTGTGTCCTTGGGGGTGTACTGCATAATGTAATTTAGAATCGATCAATTGCAATCGTGAACAATCGGTGAAGAAAATCTTTGCAAGGTCTTGTTAATCCTCAGTTGAGTGGTAAGGTTGGCAGGTGCTCTGGTGAGGATTGCTCCTTCTTTCCTTTCAAGTATCTATCGTCCGTAAATCTCCTTTTTTGTGTGTTTATTACTCTCTTGTTACTTCTCTAATCTACGGCACCTATACAAGTGCCGTAAAACACAAATAATTATATCCTCCTTTTTGTGTTTGTTACTCCCTTCTAACGCCTCAAATTTTCCCTACTTATAATATATGGCCTAATTGTACTGCAAGTGCTGTAAACCTCTTTTAAAAAAAACCCTCAGCTGGAACAGATACCACAACAGAACACATCAAATTGTTATAAACACACCACTATTAAAACATTTACAGGGTGATAAAACCCCCCAAAAATGTTCAACTTTTTTTCTAAATATCTCTCACAAAGTTG